>NC_047106.1:104937160-105037160 GCF_902500255.1 Thalassophryne amazonica
CTTTTCAAAACTGTGAAATCTGCCATTATGTTTCTGATCTTTTTCCACCCCAAAACTTTAGAAAGCCTGTGTCTAGAACCATAAAATGAAAATTTAGCAGGCTAGAGTTTGCATGGAAACAATTTGAGGGGGGGGTCATGACACTGGAACTGTTGCAGCAAGTGGCGGTTCTGAGGGAAATACAACATGCAATTTGTTGCAATCTGGTGCAATTACTAAGCTAAAAGAGAGCTACTTCTCAGTCCCATTTTCTTGCTCATTTTAGTGATAAAAACCACATTGGGAAGATGGCAGAACTAAAATACGAGGTCTGTCAGAAAAGTATCCGACCTTTTTTTTTTTTTTTTTGCAAAAATCTGATGGATTTGAATCACATGTGCTTGCATGAGCCAACCTTGAACCTTCGTACGCATGCGTGAATTTTTTCATGCCTGTCGATTGCGTCATTTGCTGGCAAGCAGCCTTTATGTGAGGATGTGTGTTGTGCTCTCGGTGGGTTTTCATTGCAAGGAAAATGACAGAATGACTGGAGCAGCGCTACTGCATCAAATTTTGCCCGAAACTGGGCGACAGCCAGGTGGAAACCATTCGGAAGATTCACACGGCTTTCGGTGACGATGCTATGAGCATCACACAGATTAAGGAGCGGTACAACCGGTTTAAAGATGTCCGCACAACGGTGGAGAGCGAGCCGCGCTCCGGTCGGCCATCAACATGCTGAAATGACCAGGTCATTTCCAAAGTGAACACTGTGGCGATGCGAGACCGTCGTGTGATTATCCGAGAAATTGTGGAAGAGGTGGACATCAGCACTTTTTCGGCACATTCCACTGTGACAGAAGATTTGGCCATGAAAAGAGTGGTGGTAAAATTCGTGCTGAAGCTGCTAACGGCGGAGCAAAAGCACCTCCGTGTTGAAGTCTCACAGGAGATGCTGGACTCTGAAAAATGATGCCCACCTCTTCCACGATTTATCGGATAGTCACACAACTGAAAAGCCACAGAAAGCAGTCTGAATCTTCCAAATGGTTTCCACCTGGCTGTCACCCAGTTTCTGGCAAAATTTGATGCAGTAGCGCTGCTCCAGTCCTTCCGTCATTCCGTCAGGTCGGATACTTTTCTAACAGGCCTCTGTCTGTCACATGGATTAGAATACATTATTATTACTATTCCATAAAAATCACATTTGCATTGGATTGTTACTGTTCTATCTCTACATTTTTGAAAACATTTTAACTTCAGCAATTTGTGCTTTTATAATAAACTGATAGGGTCTTAACATGAACAAAAACTGATACTGACACTTACTGTTCATTAAGTTAACAATATCACTTTTAGTTCTCAGGAGCCCTGACTTGGGTTTAAATTTGATTCTTATTCTCTTATATAAATGGAAACGCAATAACACAAATTTTTCCGTCCATTAATGAATTCAGCATTTCTGGGATACTGAAAATTTATGTCATGCAAAACAACACACAAATGTTGTTCATATTAATATTTGACTTTTAGAAGCATGCTAAATGTTTATCGTACAATGAACAAAAATATAAATGCAGCATTTTTGTTTTTGTTCCCATTTTTCATGAGCTGAACTCAAAGATCTGGGACAGCCTTACTACCATCCCCAACGACAAACAGCTCCAACCCACCAGCACCCCCCCCCCCCCCCATCAACCCTCTCTCCATTCATGAGAGAGATGTCAACAGGCTCTTCAAGAGGCAAAACCCATGCAAAGCAGATGGACCTGACTGTCTCCTCATCTATGTACAGACCAACTGTTCCCAGTGTTCACAGACATCTTCAACACCTCACTGGATACATGCCAGGTACCAGCATGCTTCAAGGGTTCCACCATTATCACCATCCCCAAAAAACAAAGAAGTTCAGCACTTAATGACTACAGACCCGTCGCCCTGACCTCTCTGGTGATGAAAACCTTGGAGCGCCTTGTCCTCACACACCTCAAGGCCATCTCTTACCCTCACCTGGATCCCCTGCAGTTCACCTACAGAGCCAACAGGTCAGTAGACAAAGCTGTCAACACAGCCCTCCACCTCATCCTCCAGCATTTGGACTCCCCAGCAACCTACGTCAGGATTCCGTTAGGGAACTTCAACTCTACTTTCAGTACGATCATCCCAGGCCTGCTGCAGGGCAAGCTCTCTCAGTTTGGCGTGTCTGACTGCACCTGCAGGTAGATCACTGACTTCCTGTCCAACAGGAGGCAGCATGTGAAGCTGGGGGGCACGTCTCCAACACATGGTCCATCAGTATCGGTTGCTGACTTAACACCCCCCCCCCCCCCCCCCCCCAAAAAAAAAAAAAATCAGTCTGCCCTGCTTTCATTGTGCATGCATCATTTTTGAGTGTCAGCAGCATCATTTTTAAGTATCAGCAGTGATTTACTGATTATCACCTCATTTATGTTTAAGACTGCACTCCGTCATCGTCGTCATCTATCTCAGTGAGAGATATCTGAAGGTTTTATACAACAACCATTTCTACATAAATCTGGCATTATCTCATAATAAAAGACAGGGGACCGATCAGACACCATAGCAGCACGTCTGTCTGACGTGCTGCTGCTGCGCCTACGTCACTTTGGACCATCAGTAGGGATTCACCAATTATCTCCTTTTTCTGCTTAAAACAGCCTTGTTTCTGCTTAAAACTGACTTTAGAATGATTTAAGAGGTTTTACTTTGTCACCTGATGGTTAATAATCACATTATTCCCTCTGATCGCTCAGAGTCAGTCTCAGATGCATGCACAGTAAAGGTGCAGTGAAGACAAGGCGGACAATTTTTAGAGGGGACCGTTTGGTCGGCGACACGGGATCCCCCCAAGGCTGTGGTCTTTCCCCTCTACTCTTTTCCTTGTACACCAACAGCTGCATCTCCAGTCACCAGTCTGTAAAGCTCCTCATGTCTGCGGATGATACAACCCTCATTGGACTCATCTCTCATGGGGACGAGTCTGCCGACAGACGGGAGAGATCGATCACCTGGTGTCCTGGCGCAAATGGAACAATCTGGAGCTCAATGCCCTCAAGACAGTGGAGATGGTTGCTGACTTTAGAAAGAACCCAGTCCCAGTCAACCCCATCACCCTGTGTGACTCCCCAGTCGCCATGGTGGAGTCCTTCCGTTAACTAGGGATCACAATCACCCAGGACCTTAAGTAGGAGCTGAACATCAGCTCTCTCACCAAGAGAGCACAACAGAGGATGTACTTTCTGTGACAGCTAATGAAGTTCAACCTGCCAAAAACGATGGTGAAATTCTACACTGCCATCATTGAGTCTATCATCTCCTCCTCCATCACCTTCTGGTAGGCTGCTGCCACTGCTAAGGACAGGAGCAGAATGCAGCGTATCATCCAGGCAGCAGAGAAGGTGATCGACTGCAATCTGCCATTCCTACAGGACCTGTACACTTCCAGGGCCCTGAGGTGAGTAAGGAAGATAGTGGCCAATCCCTCTCACCAAGGACACCAACTTTTTGTCACCCTCCCCTCTGGGAGATGGCTGAAGTCCGTCAGGACTAAAACCTCAGGACACAAAAACAGCTTATTTTTGTCCGCAGGCAGACTTACAAATAATGCCAGAGACCCCCATTAACCAGCCCCCACCCCACTCCCACAAAGTACAAATTGATCATCCCTGCACTGAAAGGTACTGTACATCTCCATTACAGAAGTATTTTTCCTTTTATTGTTGTTTATGCACCAATGATACTAGATCAAATTCCTTGTATGTGAGAGCTTACTTGGCAATAAATCTGATTCTGCTGTGACTTTTTAGCACTATCTACAGACATTTCTTCTCATTTGCTCACATACTAGGCATTGTGTTTCTGACAGCGGTTGAGAATTTTTATACTGATTGTTATCTGATGTTAATGTCAAGGACACAGCAGATATCTATGGAATACTACATTGACAAAACAACACTGACTGACATTTATCTGGTGCATCAAAGTTCACACCATACTAATCAATTCAGCCTCATTATGCACTATTTTTATTTTTAAGTTGAAAGATAGCTCTTATTGCTTTTGAGTTTATGTCTACACAAGTGGGCTGGGATCAACTCACTCACCCACTCATCTACATTTCTGCTATGCAAGACTTCTGTTGTTACGAGCAAAGGAAATATAATACATAATGAAAGGTGTATGCAACATCAATTTCTGATTTACTTTGCTGCCAGGATTTTGTGGTCCACATCATCCAGTGATGAGCTGTGAGCTACATGGAAAGTTCCAAAGAGAGTGTTCCGCTTTTTCTTTATCTTCTCTGCCTGTGGAAGGGAGGACAAAATAAATATATAAAATATCTTTATGCTGCTTTGTTGACACTACTGACAGACTGCCTTTAAGGGGCCTTCACACTCATATTATTCCTGTGAACAATAACAGTTTATTATTTAGGATCCTACATCAGAATGAATTAAAATGGTATACTTTAATATTTAAAAGTGTGGTTAAAATGCAAAATACTTTGAAAAACAGGCTACTGTTTATTAAAACAAAAGGTTTCTCTGAAATATTCACATTTAGAATGGTCTGTACTAGCTACACAGAAGTAGCACTAACTCAAATAATGGGTAGTTGACCTGTTATGTGCTTACCCCTTCTTTAGCCACCATGAGCTGCCGTTCAGCATTTTGCTTCTTGATGTTGTAATACTGCACTTCTACCTCATGGGTGAGCTGCAGCCACTTTTGCAGAGCCTCTGGTGGTGACCAGCTACACCGTGACTCCAGTTCTTTCTCTGCCTTTTTTAGGGCCATGCGCACCTACATTAGATAGCGAACAGCAGGACATCATGTGGAACACAGAGAAACACAAACACACTTTCCATTATTCTAATTTTTAGTTGTTATTCCTTTGCTGTAGATCATGCTTTTATTGAATTTTAATGATTTTTTTTTAATTGTGCTGTCTATATATATATATATATATGGAGAGAGAGAGAGAGAGAGAGAGAGAGAGAGAGAGAGAGAGAGAGAGAGAGAGAGAGAGAGAGAGAGAGAGGAGAGAGAGAGAGAGAGGAAAATAAGTATTTGAACACCCTTCAGTTTTGCAAGTTCTCCCACGTAGAAATCATGGAGGGGTCTGAAATTTTCATCTTAGGTGCATGTCCACTGTGAGAGATGTAATCTAGAAAAAAAAAAATCCAGAAATCACAATGTATGATTTTTTTTTTTATATAATTTATCAGCATGTTACTGCTGCAAATAAGTTTTTGAACACCTGTGAAAATCAATGTTAATATTTGGTACAGTAGCCTTTGTTTAAAATTACAGAGGTCAAACGTTTCCTGTAGTTTTTCCACCAGGTTTTCACACACTGCAGCAGGGATTTTGGCCCATTCCTCCACACAGATCTCCATTTCAGCTCCCTCCAAAGATTTTCTATTACGTTCAGGTCTGGAGACTGGCCAGGCCACTCCAGGACCTTGAAATGCTTCTTACGGTGCCCATGCTTAATTGCCCTGGCTGTGTGTTTGGGGTCATTGTCATACCTTTAAGACCCAGCCATGACCCATCTTCAATGCTCTTACTGAGGGAAGGAGGTTGTTTGCCAAAATCTCACAATACATGACCCCATCCATCCTCCCTTCAATACGGTGCAGTCGTCCTGTCCCTTTTGCAGAAGAGCACCCCCAGAGTATGATGTTTCCACCCCCATGCTTCACGATTGTCTGTTCACGATTAAACATGGTAACTGGAGTTGATTCCAAAAAGCTCTATTCTGGTCTCATCTGACCACATAACCTTCTCCCATGCCTCCTCGGGATCATCCAGATGGTCACTGGTAAACTTCAAATGGGCCTGGACATGTGCTGGCTTGAGCAGGGGGACCTTGCTGCCCTGCAGGATTTTAAATCATGACAGCATCATGTGTTACTAATGTAATCTTTGTGACTGTGGTCCCAACTCTCTTCAGGTCATTGACCAGGTTCTCCTGTGTAGTTCTGAGCTTTCTCAGACTCATCCTTACGCCACAAAGTGAGATCTTGCATGGAATCCCAGGCCGAGGGAGATTGACAGTCATCTTGTGTTTCTTCCACTTTCTAATAAACCAAGCTGCTTGCCTGTTGTCCTGTGGTCCATCCCAGCCTTGTGCAGGTCTGCAGTTTTGTCCCTGGTGTCCTTAGACAGCTCTTTGGTCTTGGCTATGGTGGACAGGTTGGAGTGTGAGTGACTGAGTGTGTGAACAGGTGTCTTTTATACAGGTAACAAGTTCAAACAGGTGCAATTAATATAGGTAAAAAATGCAGAATAAGAGGGCTTCTTAAAGAAAAATTAACAGGTCTGTGTGAGCCAGAATTCTTGCTGGTTGGTAGGGGATCAAATACAGGCAGCAGTAACATACAAATAAATTATAAAAAGAAAAATCATACATTATGATTTCTGGATTTTTTTTTTTTTTAGATTATGTCTCTTACAGTGGACATGCACCTAAGATGAAAATTTCAGACCCCTCCATGATTTCTAAGTGGGAGAACTTGCAAAACCGCAGGGTGTTCAAATACTTATTTTCCTCACTGTATATATGGGTTAATGTCAATTTTTCACCCTCGTCATTTGACACATTGCGCAACTTGTAATGCACAATGACGCATCTCTGAGCACATCAAAGAGACATGTTTGTTTTGGATCTGAACAGCTCACATTAAAGTGCCAGTGCCAAAATATCTCACAACATCATCTTTGTATATAAACTGCACAGACATTCCACTACATATCAAAGTGTCCAGATTTTACATACCAGTTAATGACCTTAGATGAGGAAAAGCCACAAAATTTCATGAAGAAAAAGAAACGATAACCAGTCTTTGGTTTGGTGAAATGCAAGAATTACATCTGCAGAAAGCACAGTTACATTCTGTCTGGAGAACCCTGAAAATGCTGAACACTGAAAATCTGAGAAAATGGCGCAAGTTAAATGAAGAAAAAAAATGAGTGTTCACTAAAGTGTTAACTTTAACTAAATACCCCTTAAATGTAGTGCTGGAATTAAAAATGTATGTCACCTTCCTAAATGTTTATATCATCTAAAATTAAGTTGCTATTAAAACCTGGTATTTTTCATTTTTGTTTTTTGACTGTTTTGAGTGGATTTAGACAGTACAGGTCAAAATGACCTGCAACATAATCGATGTAAAAATTGAACATAATACAAGGCTTAACAAATATAAAAAGTACAGACAAAAAAAAAGCCATTTTCTTCCTTTTCCCTCTACCCGCTACCATCTTAACTTGTTCTTCACAATGTTATCACTCCCCTCTTTTCAAACTTATGAATCTGCCATTATGTTTCTGATTTTTTCCAACTCAAAACTTCAAAAAGGCCTATGTCCAGAAGAACCATAAAATGCAGATTTAGCAGGCTCAATTTTGCATGCAAACAATTTGAAGTTTTTTGAAACATAAAATCAAAGATTTACTGGAGTGTTCGCTTTTCTGTATAAACAGCGATAAAAAAAAAAATAGTCAGTTCGCTTGCTTGGTTCAAACCAGCTCCATCTTTTGATGAACTTTAAATCATCTTGCGAAGGAACAACGTTTCATCAATTTGTTTTGTTGTTTCAGCGCAGCACGTAAGTTGGTTCCACTTCTCCAGCCAAGGCAAAAGATTCGGTATCAGGTTATTTGGTCACGTGACTTTTAGTCAGGATTCTGACATTTTGTTGATTGGTTGAGACACACGGCTGTCTGATGGGCTGCAGCCTTTGTTTACAACGTAGCACTGGTATCAGTCTCTGGAGGAGTGGAACCAACTTACATTTTCGGCGGTTACGCCACAGCCAATTACACAGCATGGCATGATAGCCAATAGCAGCCGACGTATCAGATGGACCAATCACAGCCATGTTTTCAAAAACACGCTACCAGTCTCTTTGCACAAGAGACTGTGGTACCAGTGCTACGCAGCATGCAGCTCACGGTAAAGTCAGAACGTTGTCTCTTCTCGGCTTTGTGGACATGTTGCGGCAAGCAACAATAACCCTTAAGTCTTGGATCATAATGTGAAAATGTCAAAGTTAATGTCCAGTGTGGTATTTCATCAGAGACGTTTCCAAACGATTTTACAAGCAACTGTTTGGGAATGAAACTGAATAGAACAAATACCTGGATTCTGATGTATGTTATCAAAAATAACCTGGAAACGTTCACCACGAGTAAAACTGAGTCTGTGCGTGTGTATATGAACTGTACTGTGGCAGTTAAGTTTCCCCTTGGGGATTAATAAAGTTTTTTAACCTAATCTAAAAGCCTCATTGAAATTTAATCTCATTACAATGCAGAAAGTATATGCGGAGGGAGTTCTGGAAAATATTTGGATGCAAATTTCCACAATGACTGGAAAATTCTCAATTACATTACTTTAAAGGAGAGAATGATCTGACAATCATATTGTGTAAGGACTTATTTTAGCATACGAGTTGAACGATTGTGCAGAAAATGCCTTTAAATAATAGCACTGTCAAAATGGTCCTACTCCAGATAAACCTGACTGGTAAGGATGACGTTCACCAATCCTAACAGACATGTTGGTGGGTGGCTTTAAACTGCAGCTACTATGAGTCCAACAGTTTTAATTATGTACAGCTACCACCCTAAAAGATAACCCACTGTTTATTCATTTTCAGAATCACCTTTAAACCTATACAGTGTTTCTGCATGCCTTGATTTACACAACCGCACATTTTTCAAGACTGTACCTGTTCTAGCTCCTCTTCTGCATATTTCTGACGACTCAATTCATTCTCTGTGCCTTCACGCAGCTCCCTCAGGCGGTGAGCCTCCTGCTTGGCTGCACTGATCTCATCCCTCAGCTTCTGCTCCAAGTTCACCTTCTCTACCTCAACAGTGCGATGCTCCTCCTGTGCTATCTGCAACCTGAGATCAAATAAAAACAAATTTAAAAGTTCAATACAACAGTGGTACAGTTTTCTGTTTCATGTGGTCAATCCAAAACATCTAACCCAACAGTACCATTGTGGTAATGTGTGGCTTGGCATAGTCCATAAATATGCATGTTTATGTGCTGCAGCACGTGGCTCATATTTCACCGGAAATAATGGATAACATGCAGAAACTAAAAGGTCTGTTGCTACAGAGATCAAAACACACAGACATCACAGAGAGGACAGCCAAAGATAGCAACAGTTGTCATTGTGTAATTTTAGAATTGTACAGTGTTGTAGCCAATGCTCCCCTTGTATGCTGAACATGTCTATGGCGGCATGTTTGTGGGATATACACAGAAGAGTCTATTTCAAACAAAATCCTGATTTCGGGAGAGGGGCTTGACTCCAATCATTACATCAACATTTGTGGCACAAGACACCATTTTAAGCTAGTGTGTAAAACAATTCACACGAGAACAAGTGACACGTAACAGCACTGCAGAAATATGCAACTAAAAACAAAAATAGCTGTGCAAAGTAAACTAACAGGAGGAAAACCCCAGTTTCACTGCTACCATGTATTGCTTCTGCTTGTGCTCCTAAAATAGGTGATTTCACTGATTAGCTCATCTACCTGCATGAAGAGTTGAACTAATTTATAATCGGCTAGATCAGTGTGTGGATGAACAATATTTGGTAGGACTTTTACTCACTGTTTTCCACCTCTGAATTGTCAAGCTTGAGTGTCACAGTGCACAATATGATTACTAGCTGTCATTAAAACTGATGCCAAAATTGTAATTTTTGAAGTGCAGCACAACACAAACATGTTTTTACATTCTTAAAATGTTTCAACTGGAAAGAACTAAATTAAGTATGATCTTTCAGCCACTAGGGAGCAGCACCGTCTTCCTGCTGGGTTATCACAACAATTAAAGAAAAGAAGTAGAGAAATGAAACCTGATCCGGACAGCGAGCTGTGGAAAATGTCTTGCTAATACTGATGACCCTGACCTCTGCCAGCGATGATTCGAAAGCACGAGCAGAGCTGCAATGCTATGGAGAACGAGGAGACGCCAACTGCCTTATCAACTGGCCTGTACGGCTCACAGGACACACACACACACACACACACATGTGTGTGTGTATAAACTCAGAATAAAATGAATATTGTCAGGAAAGACTTACTATTAATGCCGAAAAAACATGCATCATAACTGCTTATCAAGTGTATTTTTTACAGGTTGACCGTCTACACAATTAAGCGACATGTTAAACACTCATGCTTAATAGAGGCAGTGATTGGGTGGAGCAGCGTTGAAATGAAATCCAACACAGGTTAAAGCCTCCGCCCACTGACTCCCAACTGAAAAGTCATGGCTGGGACAGGCTACTTGACACCAGAACAGGATTAACTTCAATATAAGTAAAGAGAGCAGCTGACAGTGGGGATCAGGCTCAAAGGCATAACTTCAGACAGAGGACACACCACTCTCTTCTCCCTCTGCTGCCAAAAAGACAATGCAGAGAAGAGGTACAACAGTACTCTACATACTGACCTCCAGTATCAGCACACATCAACTCTACAGTATTAAGGAAGAAATATTTAAACAATTAGTTGACAAGCAGAAAAAAAAAAAAAAAAAATCATTGAAACCATCTTAGTAATACTTTGCATTTTAAGTTAATCATTGGTGACAGTATGAGGGAGGAGATGACAATTACATTCTTTTTCCTTTTTGGCTGCTCCTTAGGGTCCTCTTAGGGTTTCGCCACAGCATATCAGTTGTTTCCATCTCACTTCCTCTGTCACCACAACCCCCTGCATGTCCTCCCTCAGCACATCCATAAACCTCCTCTCTGGCTTCCCTCTTCTCCTGCCTGGTGGCTCCATCCTCGGCATCCTTCTCCCTGTATACCCTGGGTGCCTCTTCTGCACATGTCCAAACCATCTCAATCTTTCCATCTTCAGCTCTGCCTCCTGTCTTTTTGTTAGTGTTACCATCTCTAAGCTGTACAACACAACTGGTCTCACTACACTTCTGCCACCTTTCTCTACTCACTCCACCTGCCTGAGCTCTCTTTTTCACCTCTCTACCACACTCTCCTTTACTTTGGACAGTTGACGCCAAGTATTTAAACTCATCTACTTTCACCACTTCAACTCCTTGTAATCACACTATTGTAATGAAATCCCTCTCATTCACAGACATGCTCCTTGCTCGTCTTGCTCCTACTATTATTCCCCTGCTCTCCAGAGCATATCTCCACCTTTACAGGCTAGAATCAACCTGATCTCTATTCTCACTATAGATCACAACGTAATCTGCAAAAATCACAGCACCATGGAGTCTCCGGTCTGATCTCATCCGTCAAACTGTACATCACCATTGCAAACAATGAAGGACTCACTGCTCCACTTTGAATGAGAACATCATTCCTACTGCACATCTCACCGCTGTCACACTATGCTACTTTGCCTTGTTAAATAGAACATTTCATCTTTCACCTCATGAAATATTCTTACCATTGCACTCACAAACATTCATTATTTGTATACCAACAGACTGAATAAACTGGACAAAAAGGCATGGTCTATTGTTGACTTCAAGCTTGCCACCCTGAAGGGGTTGAGGACAGAATGTGGGCAAAACTGCTGGCAAATGAGGACAATACCTCCCACCTCCTCCATAAGACACTCAACATTCTTAAGAGCAGCTTCATCAGACTCATACAACCACACTGCCTAAGGGAACGGTACAGGAGATCGTTCTTGCCCGGTGCCATTAGACTGTTTAATATATCTGCCTCTGCTAGACCTGTGGTCTCTGAACTAGACTAAAAAGCCTATACATTTATCTGTTGCACTCTACATAATATCCCTGTCTGTCTGTCTGTTAGCAGAATTATGTAAAAACTACTGCACAGATTTTGACAAAATTTTCACCACAAATAGATACTAGGCCATGGAAAACTCCATTAAATTTTATCCAGATTCTGGATAAAGATTTCACTTTATATAGGCTTTGAAGAATTACATTAAAAAAGTACTTTCACAGATTCTCACCAAATTTGCACCACAGACAGATATTAAGGCATGGAAGACTTGATCATATTCTGGAGGTGATCCGGATCCGGACGTCAGACATCTCTGATTGCTCGTTTTATTTATTTAGCTCTGCGCATCACCCTTGTTCTTAAAAGTAGGGACCAGCACACTTCATCTCCACAAGTCAAGCATCCTCTCACTTTCCAAGATTTTACTTAATCTGGTTAGAAACGGCAATGACATCTCTCCCAGACATTTCCATGCCTCCACTGTAATGTCATCTGGACCAACTGCCTTTCTACTCTTCATCCTCTTGACAGCTGCCCTCACTTCATGCTTACTAATCTCTTGCACTTCCTGATTTACTCTCTCCAAATCATCCAGCCTTTTCTCTCTCTCATTTTCTTCATTCAACAGCTTCTCAAAATATTCCCTGCACCTTCTCAACACACCATCCTCACTTGTCAGTAAATTGCCATCTACATCCTTTACCACCCTCACCTGCTCACATCCTTTGCAGCTCTGTCCCTTTGTCTGGCCAATCAGTACAAGTCCTTTTCTCCTTCCTTACTATTCAATGTCTTGTACAGCCCTTTTCCTTAGCTTTTGCCATTTTCTTTTCTTTCTTCTTCATCTCTCCAACTATCCCAATTCTTTTCACCAAATTCTTTTTCTCCAATTTCTTCTTAGTGTGCATCTCCTACAAAGGATGTAGTAGTCCCCCTGTGTGCACCTTCCTCCACTCTTATAGGTCACCCCGTGCTCCTCTCTTTTCTTAAAGTAGGTATTCACCGCAGCCATTTCCATCCTTTATGCAAAATCAACTACCACACTGAAAAAAGAAAATAGTTGAATCAACGTGAAAAGTTTCAACTGGTAACAATTCATTCAGGTGTTACCAACTGAAACAATTCAATTAAGTTAATTCTTTTTTTCACTACATCTACCCTTCCACATTCCTGTCCTTGTACTATATCTATCCATTACTTCACCGCTGTTCCCTTCACCAACATGCCCATTGAAGTCCACTCCTATCACCACTCTTTCATGCTTGGGCACACTATTCACCACCTCATCTAACTCACTCCAGAAATCTATTTTCTCCTTTGTCTCGCAACCTACCTGTGGGGCATATGCACCGATGATATTGATCATAACTCCTTCCAATTTCACACATCACTCTGTCAGACACTCGCTTAACCTCCTACACATTAACATACTCTTCCTTTAAAATGACCCCAACATTTCTCTTCCTATCCACACCATGATACAACTTGAACCCACCGCCAATGCTCCTGCACTTACTTCCCTTCCACTTGGTCTCTTGCACATACAATATGTCTACCTTTCTCCCCTACAAAATATCAGCCAGCACTCTCCTTTTACTGGTCATACTGCCAACATTCAAAGTCCTCAATCTCACTTCGACCCTTCTTGTTTTCCTCTTCTCCCACTGTCTGTGGAGACATTCTCCTCCTCTTCACCCTGTTGGGCAATGACACCGGTGGCAGTCATTGTTAACCTGGGCTTCGACTGATCTGGTATGGAACTTTGAATTGTACTGTGCATGGTTATTTTGGCTTGTTTTACACTAGATGCCCTTCCTGACGCAATCCTACTCATTTATTCTGGCTTGGGACCGGCACTCAGAGTGTACCGGCTGCACACCCATGTGGCTGAGTTGGGAAATCATAATTATATTCACCATCAAATTATGGGAGTAATACAGAAATTTTAAAATAATTATTTTGATGGTAAAGTTCCATAACTATGCTTTACACATCTGACACACACACACAGGTTATATAGGCTGATGTACATGTGATTCCATGCAGGTTTCCATTATTCTACATACTGCACAATTTGAAATTGTAAACTGGGGGGGGAGCTTTCATGAGGTGGTTTTGAAAGCAATAATAAAAAGCAGCCATATTTACCACTTTTCCCCCACACTTATAGGTCAGAGCATACTCTCCTACTTGCATGGTGAAGGAGCATCACCTTTGACAGTTTGGTCATGTGGCACAATGTTTGTGCATGATCCAGTTGCGTGAAGGTGAAGGATCCCAGTGACTGGAGAAGGCCAAGTTGATGCCCACATTTCACCTGGATGCGGCAGACAGGTGGCTGCTTTAGAGCTGTGAGTATGGACCAGTTGCCTGCCTAGGTGGGTGCCACTTATAACCCAGGGCAGTTCTGTGGTGTCATGGATGTGGCAAAGACTGGCAGCAGTGCATGTTCCATACAGTCATGACATTCTAAAAAAACACTTTCCTGACTCAAAGATCACCTCGGCACCACTGCAGTGACCACTTTAAGCTATCTTAAACACAAACAGTTCTGCTCTTTTAACATTCACCTGCAGCATTGCGCTGAAAGAGGTGAATGTAATTCTCTATAATTTGATAACATCAACTTCCAATCCAATCCACTTTATTTATAAAGCACATTTAAACAGACTCGAGTCTCGAAAGTGCTGCACAGCAAAAGCATAGACACACAAAATAGTAATAACAATAATAACAGTAAAATAGATAAGATAAAATAATACATAAATAAATAAAACCATGATAAAACAATAAATTTCAATTAAATAAAAATAAAATAAGACACAAGGACCGTACAACTCACGCGGTGTTAAAAGCCAAGGAATAAAAGTGGGCCTTAAGACAGGACTTAAAACACTCCACAGTGGGAGCAGATCAGACGTGTAGGGGCAGAGCGTTCCAGAGTCTGGGACCGACCACGGAGAAGGCTCTGTCCCCTCGAGTTTTAAGTCTCGTCCTAGGCACCATGAGCCGGGACTAGCCCTCAGAGCTCAGAGCTCGTGCTGGAGTGTAAACCTGGAGGCAGTTGATATATTGCGGGGCCAGTCCATTCAGAGCTTTAAAAACAAGCAAAAGTATCTTAAAATCAATTCTGAAACGTACAGGGAGCCAGTGCAGAGAAGCCAAAATTGGGGTAATGTGCTCACGCTTTCTGGCCCCTGTTAAAAGTCGAGCCGCTGAATTCTGGACTAACTGCAGTCGGGAAAGTGCGTTATGGCTAATTCCAGAATAAAGTGCATTGCAGTAGTCTAAACGAAAAGAAATCAAAGTGTGCATAACTTGTTCAAACAAATTAAAAGGGATTAAAGGTTTCACTTTTGATAAAAGACGAAGGTAAAAAAAAGCTCGATTTTAAAACCGCGTTAACCTGTTTATCAAGTTTAAGCTCACTGTCTATGGTGACACCAAGGCTGGTGACTTTGGGACGCACAAAACTTTGGAGAGGTCCCAAGTCAAAGCGGGAATTGCCAAACAGAATTATTTCAGTTTTTCCCTCGTTAAGTTTTAAATAATTGTGTGCTAACAAAGCCTTGACATCAACTTACCAATTTTCTTCCATTTTTTGATGATCTTTAAAAAAAATAAATAAATAAAAATCACTGCAGTGTGTGTAAGATGCAGCAGTGTGTAAGAGATGCAGCAGTGTGTCCTTTAAATCCTTTATATCCTTTAATGGAATCAGATGAAACAGTCCATGGTTTAAAGCACATTCCCAGCATTCCTTTAAGTATTAAGTGGAACAAGATTACAGCCTTAGCCTTCAGTTATGCCTAACAATTCTGTTCATTGTTTATACACATTATGTTCTTTACAATGAGTTACTTCAAACCAAATTCCAAAACTTGAGTATAATGACAACAACTGCCTGATGCCTTAAAGTATCACTGTTTTGATACCCCCCCCCCAAAAAGGACAGTTACTAAGTGACTGTGTTCAACGAGTCACCCAGTTTTGTGACAAATAATTAGGCTACATTCACAAAATGCAAGCAATGGGTGAAAATTAGGTTGTCCAACAAACCTCAAGTGCCTTTTCTAGTCTGTGATCTGAGGTGAAAGATTTGATCATGCTATTTTTTTATGCATCTCCTGAATTCTGAAAATAAAGTTGTGATTTCCCCAAGTTAGACCAGATCTGAGTCCACAACTGAAGTTGGGACGTTGTGTGAAATGGAAATAACAGAATACAATGATTTGCAAATCCTCTTCAACCTATATTCAACTGAATACACCACAAAGACAAGATATTTAATTGATAGACTTGTCTTTGTGCAAATATTTGCTCATTTTGACATGGATGCCTGCAATGCATTTCAAAAAAGCTGGGATAGGGGCAACAAAGGATGACCAATGCTCAAAGTAGGGAGGGGTGTTATTTCAAAAAAATTGTAAATCTATAAATGTTTGCATGGTATATGGAAATATACACAGAATAAACCATAGCAGGATCAATTTTGGGTCATTTGGTTCCAAAAACCCATATGGATTGAGCCAGTGAAGATATCGGGTTCAAAAATCACCAAAAGTAGACGAAAATGTCATATCTTGAGAACTGCTGCACCTAGAGACTTGAAATTTGGCTCCAAATGTTGCTTGACCACAAGTTTATATTCAACTTCTATAGTAACAATAATTCTATCTTTTTTTTTTTTTTTTTTTTTTTTAAAGAGTAATTGACAAAAAAACTAATTTCAGTACATATGTTAGGATCAATTGTAAATCAAAATCTATGTAGTTTTTATTTCAGTAACATCAGTTGAGTATAATCATCACATGTAAAGAATGACATGGCCACAATGAACTAATTATAAGCAAAAGAGTGGTTTTCTACATCAACAGCACATATACGACACACGCGTTACTTGAAATTTTCAAATGCTCCGTCCATATGGTGTTTTGGAACCAAATGACCCAAAAATTATACTGTTATGGTTTATTCCATGTATATTTCCATATTCCATGCAAAATTTTTGAAATAACACCCCTCCCTACTCAAAGAACACCTGTTTGGAACATTCCACAGGTGAACAGGTTAATTGGAAACAGGTGAGTGTCATGACTGGGGATATACTAAGGAGCATTCCCAAAAGGCTCAGCCATTCACAAGCAAAGATGGGGCGAGGATCACCACTTTGTGAACAACTGCGGGAAAAAAATAGCCCAAAAGTTTAAGAACAATGTTTCTCAACGTTCAATTGCAAGGAATTTAGGGATTCCATCATCTACAGTCCATAATATAATCAGAAGATTCAGAGAATCTGGAGAACTTTCTACACGTAAGTGGCAAGGCCGAAAACCAACACTGAATGCCCATTACCTTCGATCCCTCAGGCGGCACTGCATTACAAACCGACATCACTGTGTAAAGGATCTTACCGCGTGGGCTCAGGATCACTTCAGAAAACCATTGTCAGTTAACACAGTTCATCGCTACAGCTACAAGTGCAAGTTAAAACTCAACCAAGCAAAGCGAAAGCCATAAATCAACAACATACAGAAATGCCGCCGCCTTCTCTGTGCCCGAGCTCATTTGAAATTGACAGACGCAAAGTGGAAAAGTGTGCTGTGGGCCTGATGAGTCCACATTTCAAATTGTTTTTGGAAATCATGGGTGTCGTGTCCTCTGGACAAAAGAGGAAAAAGACCATCCAGATTGTTACCAGGGCAAAGTTCAAAAGCCAGCATCTGTGATGGTATGGGGGTATGCTAGTGCCCGTGGCATGGGCAACTTACACGTGTGATGGCATCATCAATGCTGAAAGGTACATCCAGATTTTGGAGCAACACATGCTGCCATCCAAGCAATGTCTTTTTCAGGGACGTCCCTGCTTATTTCAGCAAGACAATGCCAAGCCACATTCTGCACGTGTTACAACAGCGTGGCTTCGTAGTAAAAGAGTGTGGGTACTAGACTGGCCTGACTGCAGTCCAGATATGTCGCCCATTGAAAATGTGTGGCGCATTATGAAGCGCAAAATATGACAACGGACCCCGGACTGTTGAACAACTGAAGTCGTACATCAAGCAACACCTACAAAGCTTCAACAATTAGTGTCCTCAGTTCCCAAACACTTATAGAGTGTTGTTAGAAGGAAAGGTGATGTAACACAGTGGTAAACATACCACTCTCCCAGCTTTTTTGAAACGTGTTGCAGGCATCCATTGCAAAATGAGCAAATATTTGCACAAAAACAATAAAAGTTATCAGTTTGAACATTAAATATCTTGTCTTACACAACGTCCCAAATTCATTGGAATTGGGGTTGTAGGTCAAAAAGTACTTCATGTATGGAGTTAAATCAAGGCCAAAGGTTTTGTAATCTGAAAATAAAAAAAGATTGAAAAAATACATTTTGAAACTGAAAATTAAAGTTTTGTAATCTGAAAATAAAAAAGATTGAAAAAATAAATTTTGAAACTGAAAATTCAATGTTTGTTCTTGAATTTTATAATCATTTAAAAAGTATTATCAAAATAAAAATAAGTGTAAGATATATATTTTTCAGTTTAAATAAATGTTTGATTCAGCTCTAAGTTTTTTTGATCAAATTATTTTTTTTCATTCATATTTCTTTCTTTCACCTTCCGATCTTTTTTTCACTTTCAGATCTTATTTTTTCAGTTTCAAACTTTTGGCCCCGTTCTGGCGTGGGAGGGCGTGGCTTCGGTTGAGAGGGGCATGGAATTGTGAGTGACAGGAGAGCAATCAGTCCTCACATGATGTTGCTTTCAGGAAACGTGGGTCCTTTGATAGATAATGACTCTGCTCCCGTCTCCATCGTTTATTTACTACGCGGCTGGCGCGTGAAAGAAAATAGAGAGAATGAAAGCTTATTACGAGGTTTTAAACCCTCAAGATAAAGCTGTTTATTGTGATCGTTGTGTAGCAGTTGGTTCAGTGGATCTGTACGTTGTACCGGATATTGAATTTAATGACGATATAACAAAGTTGACCGCCCGTAAATCCAAATCCAAAGCCACCTGGAAGAGCGCTCCGGCTACCGGCGGTGTGAAGAAGCCCCCCGTTTACAGGCCCGGCACTGTGGCGCTACCAGAAATCCACCGAGCTGCTGATCCACAAGCTGCCGACCAGGTCAGTCTCGCCGGCCTCCTGCAGAGCATCACAGTGGAGCTCTGAAAGCGGAGGTCGGTCTTGAAGTCCTGAGCGATTTCTCACCAGGTGCTGGAAGGGCAGCTTGTGGATCAGCAGCTCAGTGGATTTCTCACAGCGGCGGAGTGCCACAGTGCCGGTGTTCTGTAACGGCGAGGCTTCTTCACACCGACGGTAGCCGGAGCGCTTTTCCGTGCGGCTTTGGATTTGGATTTACCGGCAGTCTGCTTGATTGTGGCCATATTAAAGCTTCCTTCAGATCTGCCGAGCCAGGTCTCTCTGTGTGTCACTTAGAAAGCTCGTAACACTCCGCTGCAGCCTGTAAAATAAGCGACCTGCCTCATTTTGATGCGGAGATGCTGCGCTGCGTTCACAGTCTTGTGTGGGTTTGGGACATATCGGTTTTTAGGTATAGGTGTTAAACTTTACAATCTTGCATATTTTCCAGTTTTTAAACATCAAAAATGACCAAGAGTGGTCTAGAATTACTTGTAATAGACATCTTTAGCATCACTTTATTTACAGGTATCAAGACAATATAGCGGAGAGAAAGTGTTGTCATTATCTATCAAAGTACCCACGTTTCCTGAAAGCAACATCATGTGAGGACTGATTGCTCTCCTGTCACTCACAATTCCACGCTACTCTCAATCGAAGCCACGCCCTCCCACGCCAGAACGGGGCCAAAAGTTTGAAACTGAAAAAATAAGATCTGAAAGTGAAAAAAAAAAGATCTGAAGGTGAACAAAAGACATATGAATGAAAAAAAAAATGATTTGATCAAAAAAATTACAGAGCTGAATCAAAAATTTATTTAAACTGAAAAATATATATCTTACATTTATTTTTATTTTGATAATACTTTTCAAATGATTATAAAATTCAAGAACAAACATTGAATTTTCAGTTTCTAAATTTATTTTTTCAATCTTTTTATTTTCAGATTACAAAATGTTTGGCCTTGATTTAGCTCCATATTCATGCACCCTTTTCAGATTGCCTTGTGCTACATCTATGTACAAACAAGGGCTTGCTGCACTCTGCAGTTTTTGGTCACAGGGTCTTTTCATGCACTCCTGTTTGTTTGACAAAAATGACTGACTGTGTGATATTCTCTACCTCAGGCTCAAGTTTTACATAAACTGATCCAAAAGTGAGTGTCTCCTGAACAAACACTGTGGGATTACTTAATTTGAAAAGGCTGCTGTTTCATAGTTCTCCATGTTGATTACATTTAGCTAAAATAGATACAAATGAAGTGCTTCTATTGTGGTACCTTGTAGAGACCATTTTACATTCTACTCATGACATGTATTTTTAGGCTGAATCTCAATTCTACCCCTCGGCCCTTCCCCTTACCCCTTCCCCTCCCTTTTGAGTGGGCACAACAGACAGAGGGGTGTCTCAATTCTCTTTTTGGAGCGAGGTGGAGGGGTAGGCAGAGGGCTACAAACCCCTTCAAACTGAGTGAATCTGGATGCACATTCCATTAAGAGGGGCAGAAAGAGCTTACTGCTGTCTCCAAGGAAACAAACATGGTGCCAAAAAAGCTGCACAAATGTTAAGTGGCTTTCATTACAAATGACACTGTTTAGCAACGTGTATGCTGCTGGATGCATGCTGCGTATATGGTCATTCTGACGAATATCGTAACTTCGCTTGTGTGCTGAGGCGTTACAATGCACATACAAACGCTAGGATAAGACACTTTTATTTCTCACAACGGAGAAAATCATGATAAAAGATAAGCACGTTAATTTGTATGTTCAGAAATCTTTGGATAATATCAATCCCTGCTGTTGGATTTCAAGGTCTGTAACACCTGTGTATTTTGTAAACAAACAGGGAGCCCTGACCATACTCGTCTCTTAATAAGCTTTCAGGCAGAAAATGAGAAGTTTCACCAATGGGAGTAAGCTGGAAAATATATACACATGTATATGTGTAACACATAACCTGACGTCCTAATAGACTGCTATCATTTGTCAAGGAAAATTCTAAAGGAAATAGTGCTGGATGCAAAAATGGGAGAATTTGAAAAAGAAATATAGGGTTAACAGAACTAAATGCAGCCCATAACATACATAGGTACTGGTCATATAATTAGAATATCAAGAAAAAGTTGATTTCAATAATTCTATTGAAAAAGTGAAATATGTACAATATATACATTCATTCCACACAGACTGATATATTTCAAGTGTTTATTTTAATTATTAATTAATTAATTACTTTGAATCAATCAATTAATGATTAATCAATTAACAATATTAACTAATACTATGTTAATGATTAATTATTAATTAGTAGTATTAACATTAATTAATTATTAATTACAAATGAATTAAATTCATTATTAATACCACAAAATTCTCCGATATGATTGCGATGCATCAAAGAAACCCGCGACTTCTTATATTTCTTTGCATTTACACAGAAAGGCAAGAAAATAAAAAGAGCAAACAGGCTACTGCACAGTGAAGACGGCAGTTTAAGCGACAACATGATTACGTCAAACTCATGAACCGGGCAGTTTTTTTTCCCCGTAAGGCGGAGGAGTGTCTCAATTCAAAGGGCTCAAGGCATACCCATTTGCCTTACCCCTTGTTTTAAAGGGGTAGGCACTGGGGTAGGGGTACAAAAGAGAACTGAGATTGGGTCTTAGTCTTTACAATTTAAAAGCTGTGACATTATTGATATAGACTGTATACTTTCATAAGGCACAAAAGATGCATGAATACTGAAGAGAAATACTCCAATACACTGAGGGAAGGATATAGATTTAAATCACATTTCTATAATTGAGAATAAAAGATGCCTTCTTTTTTTTCTATTGGAAACATTAGTGAATGCACAGCTGGCAGATTCCACACTCCACACTTCCACACAAAGTGCCATTAACTGTATTGATAGTGGTTAACGATAAAATTAGATTTACACAGCTCCAGCACATTCTATTCAATATTCTTTAATGGCAACAATGTCTTAATTAACAAGATTATACATTGTGTTGCTGTTTCTAGCAGATTTATTTTTTCAGTGGGAAATGAAGGTCAGACGTGCTGAAGAAGTTGCATAGCAGCCTGGCTACATACTTCTGTTATTAATGTCACCAATGTAACCTTTTCTTCTCAAATGGAATGGCAAAAACAAACAAACAAACAAAACAAAACAAAAAAAAAAACAAGCAGGCAGATATGAAAAATGTGTAGGTTAGGTGGTCCTTAAGGACTGGGCTGAGAACCAGTGGCAAATGTATAAGTCAGTGTCATTCTCAGTTTTGCGCTCTCTGTGCACACTCAGCTTGGCACAGGGTACAAGCTAATCATAATGAATTAAATCCAACTGCGTGAATAAACTGTGTTTTACAGACACGTTTTGAATGCTCCACTCAGTAAAATGTGTTTTATACATACATACATACATACACTCAACAAAAATATAAATGCAACACTTCTGCACAAACTCTGCACTGTGCAGCGTTGCTCACCTAACGCGAGAGGTAAGATGGGGGGGGCCGCTGTGCCGTAACGTAACCATGAACTCCCCCGTCAGGACGCACGCTCGTGCCGCCCCCCCCGCCCGGTCGGCCCACCTCCAGGACCGCCCCTGAGCAAATGTGAGCATTTGCCCACTCAAGTCGGTTACGACGACAAACTGGAGTCAGGTCGAGACCCCGATGAGGACGATGAGCATGCAGATGAGCTTCCCTGAGACGGTTTCTGACAGTTTGTGCAGAAATTCTTTGGTTATGCAAACCGACTGTTTCAGCAGCTGTCCGAGTGGCTGGTCTCAGACGATCTTGGAGGTAAACATGCTGGATGTGGAGGTCCTGGGCTGGTGTGGTTACATGTGGTCTGCGGTTGTGAGGCTTGTTGGATGTACTGCCAAATTCTCTGAAACGCCTTTGGAGACGGCTTATGGTAGAGAAATGAACATTCAATACACGAGCAACAGCTCTGGTTGACATTCCTGCTGTCAGCATGCCAATTGCACGCTCCCTCAAATCTTGCGACATCTGTGGCATTGTGCTGTGTGATAAAACTGCACCTTTCAGAGTGGCCTTTTATTGTGGGCAGTCTAAGGCACACCTGTGCACTAATCATGGTGTCTAATCAGCATCTTGGTATGGCACACCTGTGAGGTGGGATGGATTATCTCAGCAAAGGAGAAGTGCTCACTATCACAGATTTAGACTGGTTTGTGAACAATATTTGAGGGAAATGGTGATATTGTGTATGTGGAAAAAGTTTTAGATCTTTGAGTTCATCTCATACAAAATGGGAGCAAAACCAAAAGTGTTGCGTTTATATTTTTGTTGAGTGTACATTATATATATATATATATATATATATATATATATATATATATATATATATATATATATATATATATATATATATATACACACACACATGAGGTCTGTCCATAAAGTATAGGTCCTTTTTATTTTTTTCAAAAACTATATGGATTTCATTCATATGTTTTTACGTCAGACATGCTTGAACCCTCGTGCGCATGCGTGAGTTTTTCCACGCCTGTCGGTGACGTCATTCGCCTGTGAGCACTCCTTGTGGGAGGAGTCGTCCAGCCCCTCGTCGGAATTCCTTTGTCTGAGAAGTTGCTGAGAGACTGGCGCTTTGTTTGATCAAAATTTTTTCTAAACCTGTGAAACACATCGAAGTGGACATGGTTCGAAAAATTAAGCTGGTTTTCAGTGAAAATTTTAACAGCTGATGAGAGATTTTGAGGTGATAGTGTCGCTTTAAGGACTTCCCACAGTGCGAGACGTCGCGCAGCGCTCTCAGGCGGCGTCATCAGCCTGTTTCAAGCTGAAAACCTCCACATTTCAGGCTCTATTGATCCAGGACGTCGTGAGAGAACAGAGAAGTTTCAGAAGAAGTTGGTTTCAGCATTTTATCCGGATATTCCACTGTTAAAGGAGATTTTTTTAATCGGCTCGCAGCCGCCGCGACACTCCGCCACAGGAAAAACACCTCTGTTGGAAGCCTTAAGGACAAGTTGGAACATGTCCAGCTGTTAAACAATTTCTCATATACTCACTCCACTGAAAGCCATCAAAAGCCGCCTGGATTTTACAAACGGTTATCAACACGGAGGTGTTTTTCCTGTGCCGCCGACCGCGCTGGCTGCGTCCCGACACGCGGACCCGTCCGCACGTCTTTCAGGACAAGTACAAAAAAAAAAAAGAAAAAAAAAAGTGATTGAACAACACAGATCGCCTATAATGTTGCCCGAAATGTACAAGTCAAAGTTTTCTTTCTAAAGTGGTCAAATTATTATTTCTTTATTTTTTATTTTTTCTGTGTCGTTACAAGGTTCAGAGCTTACCCTAAGCACTGGCAGTTGGTGAAATTGCCTACAATAATGGTCTAAAATGATCACTCGAGTGACTGAACAGGTCTGACCCATCACCGCCTCCCATGGATTAGTATGCAGGTGAACCATGAATTATTTGCAAACTTTAAGTGTGATTACTTTTTCTCATCACGGTGACTTGTTTTTAAAGTTATGAATGCATTTATTTTGCTGCATTTGTGATTAAATTATCATCAGTGGAGGGGCAGCACATGCACATTATAAACATAGCCTTGTTCTGTGGTTCTACAGCAGTATACGAGGTCTGTCCAAAAAGTAACGGACCTTTGTATTTTTTTCAAAAACTATATGGATTTGAATCATGTGTGATTGCATCAGCCAAGCTTGAACCTTCGTGCGCATGCTTGAGTTTTTTCACACCTGTCGGTTGCGTCATTCGCCTGTGAGCAGGTTTTGAGTGAGCACTGGTCCACCCCCCTTGTCGGATTTTCATTGTCAGGGAAATGTCTGAATGATTTGGAGCTTTGCTGCATCAAATTTTTCCAGAAACTGTGAGAGACAGCCAGGTGGACACCATTTGCTAAATTCAGATGGCTTTCAGGGACGATTTTATGGGGATCACACAGATTGAGGAGTGTTACAGCCGGTTTAAAGATGGCACACAATGGCGGAGGGCGCGCTGCGCTCCGAGCGCCGATCGACAGGCTCAAACGAGCAGATCATTTCCAAACTGAACGCTGTGTAGATCCAGGATGTCGTCTGACTACCACAGAAATGGCAGAAGATGTGGACATCAAGACTTTTTTGGCACATTCCACTGTTACAGGAGTTTTTGTCATGGAAAGAGGAGTGGAGGAATGCGGCACAAAACCACAGGAATTCGCGCGTTGGGACGGAGCCGCATGGTGCAAAGCAACGCCGTGATGAAGTCCGGCTGTAACACTCCTCAATCAGCCTGCTCACAGGTGACTGACAACCGACAGGCGTGAAAAAACTCACGCATGCGCATGAAGGTTCAAGCTTGGCTGATGCAATCACACGTGATTCAAATCCATATAGTTTTTGAAAAAATAAAAAGGTCCATTACTTTTTGGAGAGACCTCGTACTCCTGCATTACGCTGATGTATCTATGATACAGCAAATTTTCATTGCATCATCATATAATAAACAGTCTGCTCAACCCTTCTTCCTGGTATAAAGTTTGACTTGTGCCTTCTGCCATTCTTATTCGACACACGAGCTGCCTATTATGTAACACTTGATCAACTATATCACAGGATGACATTTTCATGGGAAGAAATTCTACCAGTATATAATGGATAGTACTATATTAGGGTGGTCCTCTACAGTATGCCAAAAATAAAAACTTTCTTAAAGTGCTTCCTGACAAAATTGTTCATTTTGATGACAAACAACCATTCTAACCACTGCCACATGTGGGGTGGAAACTGCAATGGTTGAGCATATTAGCACAAATCAGTAATAGTGATGTACCTGTTCACAAATGAAATACAAATTGAACCAATTTTTTCCTCCTTTAACTGACCATACAGGAGAAAGAAAACAGTATTACATGTCACTGTCCACCTATTTGGTCAAAACCAACATTCAATGGGAGTGGCGTTTGGTTCAGATTTTCTTCGTCTCCGGGAACTTACGTCGATGTCACTCAACAACTTGCAGCAGGTATTGATGCTGCTGTTCATCCTTCATTAGGATCTGACTGTAATCCTGGATAAGTGCAACTCCTTGCTCAGCAAAATCATTGATAGCAGAAACGTTATTCAGGACCTGCTGTGACGACTGGAATGATGGGTCATCCTCCCACTCTGAGTGGTCCTTGAGGAAGTCTACGGTGACATTGAATGCCTCAAAAATGCAACCTGAGGCAGATGTAACAAAATCTACCACGAATGAA
This sequence comes from Thalassophryne amazonica, assembly GCF_902500255.1. NCBI lineage: Eukaryota > Metazoa > Chordata > Actinopteri > Batrachoidiformes > Batrachoididae > Thalassophryne > Thalassophryne amazonica. Next base: position 104,963,333 of record NC_047106.1, read on the forward strand.
CTAATGTATCCAGAACATAGCTCAAAAGATCACTCGCACATCACAAAAAAATCAGGGGCAGGCAGCAGTGATTAATATTTTTCAAATCTCATGAAATTTCACCCAGTTTATTTTTTACCCCTAAAGAAACCAAAAAATGAAGAAGCACCTTAAAAAAAGTTAAGGTTTGTTTTTCGGCACCACTGTACTACTACATGGCACGTGCCTACTCTCGTCAACAAAAGGCTTTTTGGAGGAAGGTTTGACAGGTGGTATAATACAGCTCTATATTTCTCCCATCCTCCCAGACAGCTCATGGAAAAGCAAAAGTGTATAAGCATAAAAATGAAACAGATGTTTTTTCAGCAGGGCAAACTTCATCCTTGCATGAAAGCACAGTCTTCACCCCTCCCATGACCTGTTTTGCGGCTGATCCTGTTCAGTGCTGCCACAGTGGCTCATCAGCCTCCATCTCATCCAATCTGGTATGGAATAACATATACATTTGGCAAAAGTTTTATGCTGAATGCCCTTCCTGACACAATGCTGGATGGACAAGGAATATGAACTCAATATGCACCACCCCCCCCCCCCCCCCACACACACACACAAAAAATGGTGGGAGGAAACACATATATTCATAGTGAGATCAAGCAAACTCCCCATAGAAAGGAACTGAGAATTAGCGGATTTTAACTTACTTTCTGTGAGATAAGCGCCTATGTCAAAATATACCAGTCAATCTCTATTCTGACTGAGATGATTGGGACATGTAAATGTGTATAAATTGCGTTTTTGCATGTAAACAACACACTCAGATTCACTGCTTATTATGATTTCTTTCTAATGGAAACATTTCTTTATGTTGGCTTGGCGGCATGGTGCCTTTATGGTTAGCACTGGTGCTTCACAGCAAGAACGGGGTGGGATCGCTTCCCACCCTTTCTGTTGTGGAGTTTGCATGTTCTCCCCATGTCTGCATGGGTTTCCTCCGGGCAATCCTGTTTCCTCTCACACTCCAAAAATAAATAAATGAATAAAAAACCCACGCATATTTAGGGTCTGCTCTTTTCTCTACCTTTGACCAAGGCAGAGTTTCTACATCTGGAGTTGGTCCCTGGGTGCCGGACTGTGGCTCCCCAGTGCTCCTAGTGGTTGGATTGTGTTGTGTTGAGATGAAAAAACAAAAAATACCCTGGTCTATGTTCATGATTAGAATGTAAAGTAAACTGTAAGTGTTATACTGTATCAGTAGGATCATACTTGAATAGCATGGATTGTTGTGTGGTTGTGGGTAAAATGCTCACTTCTGCTGTAAATCATGCAGACTCTGTTCAGCTCTCTGTAGACCCTCCAGATCCTTCATCATCTTCTTCATGTGGTCCTTAGAGTATCTGTTTTGGATGTAGGCAAACCAACAGCCTCCCATTCCAATGACTATTGACACAACCAGCATGAAGTCCTTCAAGTGATTATGTCTATTCACTGGAAAGAAAAAAAAAAAAAGAATAAAAAAAACCGAGGTACAATTCAAACAATTAGTTGCATAATGACAAGATAAACCTGTTAAACTGTGAGCACAAAAAATAAAACAAATAAACAATGCAATGGTTTATACTTGAACACAGCACTGTCATAAATACCACAAATACTCAGGTCGCTACAATGCTTGCACTAATGTCATAGGTCAAAAGGCATGGCCTAATATCCAGCATGGTGATGATCAAATGTACTGTGACCAACAGTTCAATGGTGTTCAAATCATTTCACCAAAAAGGACATTTCATTCTATTGCTTTACACAGATTTTTTTTTTTTTTTTTTTACACTTTTTTTGCCATTTGAAAAACCACTTTATACATTTTTATGGCAGACTAGCAGGGCGATATTGAGGTTTTTATTATTACTAATTTTGCATTTCAGGAATAAAGTGTAAATATAAACAATGAAGTTGATATACCACTTTGGCAATATGTTGAGAGTGAAATAATTTCAAGATTAAAGGAAAAGTAAACGACTAAGTGCACATGACCGCCTCTGCAAAATGTATTATTTATATGAAGTGGTGAAATTGTATTTCAGAATGGGATTTCTAACAAGGAAATTATTCTCTCAGTGCATAAGAAAAAGCATAAAAAATGTAATAAGCATTCAGACTTTGAAGAGGTGGTGCCAAAAGCTGCATCTACAGCTGTGGTCAGAGGTTTACATACACTCATTCATGCCCACAATGACTAAACGTTACATCTGACAACTGTATTAAAAAAAGGAGGACTAATCACAGAGTCATAATGAATGCAGCATTAAAATGAAGCTTTTCCTTTTTGCTCCTTTACACAGTGAGTGAGTGAGTGTGAGAGAGAGAGAAATTTAGATGTCTTATTGTCTGATAAACGTGTGTGACAGCACAACAGTGGCTGTGAATGAAGGATAGTCTGTGTACGCGTTATATAGAATATATGCTTGAAAGAAGAAAATATGCAGCAATGCAAAAATGCGGTAAATTGATTATTTTGCATTAATTTCTGTGATCTTGCAAATGCTAAAAATCTGGACAAACTTTTATACACAATAACTATTTTCAGAGCTCATAAGTAAAAGGGCTAATTGTTTTTTAATACAAGTTATCGCGTTTATAGGCAGTTGTTTTAGATAAGTCAGGCGAATACATAAACATTTTCAAGTCACTAATATGTCTTGGACTTCAATTTCCTTTTTTTTTTATTTTTCAAAAGCATGCACAGAGAATAGCAATCAAACAGTATGGGATCAGCTCACAAAGAATGGGGGGGGGGTTACAGTTTCAGTTAACATTTTCATTTAGATAAGTGAAGAAAAAAGTTTCCATTTAAATGTTGATGTCTTTGTTTACACAATTTGCACCATTTCCTATTAAAATCTTTTTAAATCTTAAATATCACACATATTTCCTGTACTATATCTAACCATTCTTTTTGTCTAGGTGGGTCTGAAGCAAGCCACTTTCTTGTTATGGCCTTCCTGCCAGCCGTGAGAAGAATTTTTACCAGATAATTGTCCTCTTTCAGTACAACTTTACCTATATTTCCCAAATACAGGGTGGAGTACTCCTTGGTAATCCTACTGTATATCCAAGCACATCATTTATCACAGCGTTCACATTATACCAAAACGATTCTATTTTGGGGCAACACCAGAAGACGTGTATTGTTTGCATTTATTTGACCACATTACTTCCAGCATGTTTGCCGTTTCAATAATTGTTTGCTTTTTAAACTTGGTGTAATAAAAAAGGTGTTAAATTTTTCCAATTAAATTCTCTCCATGTAAGTGAATTTGTGGATGTGTGATGAGTTACACACGTGATACCATTCCTCTTCGGAAATCGTAATATTCAACTCTTTTTCCCTACTTGTGTTTTTATGTATCGTGTGAATTTCTGCCCTCTGCAGATCATAACGACTAGCTGCTAGAGAGGTCAAACCAGGACCCCAAATTCAGGTCGCCTGTGAACAGACAGTTCAAGCCATCTCCTGTGATCAATTGGAGAATTTTGATGGGAGATTGGAGGACCATTCTACCATCCAGGCAGTTGGCTGAAGACTCGCTCCCACTAGGAACTGGACCCTCCGACCAGGAGTAAGCTAGTCTTGGGTTTATGTTAGAATTGAAGCCTAATATCCAACTCTTCTGAACCTAATGTTATAAAGTCTGCATTACCGCTTTTTGTTTTTATTAGTCTAATAACAATTTTGACCTAGTATCTGAAAAAGTTCTTTGGTAACTTATGCCTCGTTTCCATCGAGTGGGCTGGGTGGGAATGGCACGGTACAGTATAGGTCAGAATGGTTCAGCATGGCTTGGTTTGCATTTCCACTGTCAGCACTATCCTTTGCTTGGCAGATGGAGCATGACAGACGTCAACATCCATGTCATAGAGAGCGTGTAAGCTGTAGCAAGGCCTCGCCCCGTCCAAATGGATACTGGTTTAGGCCGTATATATAGTCTATGGTTTACGCATATCTGCATAAGTTTTATATTACATTGGCGTTTTGTCTACATGGAGTCCACACAGTGTAACCTTTTTTTTTTGTCTTGGTGGAACATTAAGTGGATTTTCATCATGAACGGAATGCTGAAGAGACAACGGATACTGCTGTGAACTCTGACGTGTAGAAATAGAGCACTATGACATTTTCAGCTTTTAAAAGCTGTTTTTGCAGTTCAATTTTGTATAAGTTTGTTTGTTGGCAATTTACCCTTAATAAAGTTGTTACTGTAAAATATGTGGTCTATAAGTTCACTGATCATTTTTGATGGTCTATATGTCCCATAGTCTCTGTCCATCACATGCACATTGTCCCACAGTGTCCGTCCATCACAGATATTTCAACACATTCTCTACATAAAACTATATCCCTTCCAGCAAAACCTTTTGCATGAGGCTTGGGCACTACAGAAGGTATGTTTCAAACACAGGTTTTTCTTCTTTCTTCTGGTTTTGTTTTTACAGCAAGTGAAATAATGGACCCGTTAAAAAAAAAAAAAAAAAAAAAAATGGAACACACTGTTTCCCACACTGCTGCATGGTGCAACAACTGGCATCAATGAAACTGTGCAGGAAGTTAGCATAGTTCCATACCTATTTGGAAATGTGTTTTTTGATCATCTATGAATAAAGACACGTTTGTGGGGCAGGGATCATAATTTTGGCAAAATATCCCAGTTTTTTGGCCTTTTCATGCAAAAGAGCGACCAGGATTTTATTCAGAGAATAAAGATTGTTAAAAAACAAACAAACTACATTCTCAAGACCCTAGTGGTGCATACTTAAAAATAAATACATGTTCCACTTGTTTTGAAGATTTTTTTTTCTCCACTGTTGCTGTTACATTTTGATGCCCAGCTTAGTGAACACGCTCAGAGGGACTTCTTTATAAACATTCCATCTTTTCCATAATTAAAGAATTTCCAGACATCTTCCAAAACAAGGGTGTCTTATGTTAATTACAGTTTTTGTCAGGGTAATGATGAATCCAGTTGAAATGATGTATAGTGGCTTTCAAAGTATTCAGCCCCTTGGTATTTCAAGCATTTTAATTTGTTTGTGGCATTTCAAATATAAAAAGTAAATCAGGCTTCTCAATCTAAAAAATTCTAAAATTACAAACTGAAACCAAATCTCTACAACTTGATATAAGTTAATTAGGGGAATTCAGGGGATGGATACATCAACATTTCCAAGATACTGAATGTCTTGAACTTTATTTACATCAGTTATGAAGAAATCCAAACAATGCAAACAAATCTGTGGAGTAGACAGTTCTCAAAAACTGAGTGACTGTGCAAGAAGGAGAAGAGTAAGGAAAGACACCAAGACAACCAGACAACCCAGAAGAAGTTATGGGCTTCTCTGGCTGTGATTGGAGAAATTGTGCATAGTGCATATTTTGCATTTTGTATCACCAGTTATACAGCTTTATGATGAAGTGGCACAGAGGAAGATTTTATAAAAAGAAGACCTGAAAGTTCAGCTACAATTTGCCAGAAGGTACACCTGAGATGCAAGATGAGATTTAATGTTGATGAAAGAAAATCCTCCTCTATACCACTTTAAGCCAGGGGAGGTGATGGTCTAGTGGTTAAGTGTTGGGCTTGTGGCCAGAGGATCCTCAGTTCAAATCCCAGCCTGAATGGAAAAATCACTAAGGGTCCGTGGGCAAGGTCCTTAATCCCCTAGTTGCTCCCGGTGTGTAGTGAGCAAAATGCATGGCAGCAGCCTGACATTGGGGCAAATGTGAGGCACTGATGCGTAAAGTGCTTTGAGTGTCTGATGCAGATGGAAAAGAACTATATAAATGCAGTCCATTTACCATTTATAATGTTAGCCATGTTACCATGATGTCAGTGTACATTCTTCCCTGTTTTAGCCTGATGCCTTAACTGTTTCTTTTGGCTTTAAAGTAAGGCTGTAAAAGATAAAAAAAAAAAAACTGGCTTTACTTCAAAAAATTTGGCCCTCAAAATGCAGGAAATAGTGTTTCAGAGAGTTATAAATTTAAAAATGTTCAGAGGGCAAACGGCCCCGGTCTCTCCTACAAACACTCGCGTCTGCAGCGCAGCATGCTGCAGAACTTCTCCCACAGTCCACATTAGGGATGGGTATTATAAGATTTTATCGATATCGATGCCATTATCGATTCCTCTTATCGATCCGATTCCTTATAGATATCTCTTGAGAATTTTCTGTGTACTAAAAGTAGGCTTTACAGGTTTCTATGTCAACAACATTTTAAGTTGGTCACTGGATACTTGATCTCTGGACTTAAATAAAAATAAAATCTGTAGTTTTTGTCAAAAGCATTTCCTTTCAGACATTTTGGCATGAAAGTCACACTATACCTCTGACCTGAGTTCAGCCGGCTGCTGCACGTCAGCGCAGGACGTCTCATTTTGGGAGGAAAAAAAAACATTTTGATCGGTTGCAGTTTGTATTACAATGTTTGAAGAGGTGTCATTTGATGTAAGGGTGATTCTTAGACTACGGGCACTTTTATGTCCCTTGATCATATTTTATGAAAAAAAGAAAAAAGGGGAAATTTCAAACTTTTATAGTTATCTTTACAATGAAAGTGTGGTAAGAAATTTGTCCTAGTAGTCTATGATGACTTTTTCACCTTATTTCAGCATCATTACATGCAAATATTGCTGTTTTGTGCTTGTCCCACACCCAGACTTATGATCTTCAATGATAAAAATGAATAGTAAACAAACGTTTTTTCTAATGTTTTAAAATATCTCTGAATAAAATATCAGTAAAATAATCAAAACATAATTGGGGTATTCAATATCATACAACTGTTGTGATTTTTTTTTTTTTTTAAACAAAATGTAGTTGTCCCACACTATTGCCGTAATTTCCACCACAACAATAATGTCCCTTTAAAAAGTTTGTATGAAAGATTGTGTGGGTAGTTTCTATGGAGATAAACAGTAACATCATAGCACCAAATCACAACAAACAGATGCCCCAAGGCGCTATACATTGTAAAGCAATGGTGTGGTGGAAATTACATTTACAAGGCCAATAGTGCCCGTAGATAAAGAATCACCCGTAAACGGCGTTTCACTTTGAAGTTATTAATACCAACTGGACTCTTTCGTTCAAACTAGACTTGGCAGAGAGCCACGCAGCAATTGGAGCTGGGTGAACAGAACGGAGGATGATTCTCGTTTCTTTCTCGCAACAAGGCAGGAGTCCCTGTTAGTGACTTTAATCCACAGAAAAGTAACTCACGACTGACATACTCAGGGAGAAAAGTGGTGAAAAACAAAAAAAGCTGAAAACCAAAATTAACCCCCCCCCCCCCCAAAAAAAACACCACCCGCATGAAAATGCTTGAATTCTAGAAGCTCTGAAATGCAATCTGGGGCTTTTCCAGGCAATAAACTGCAGTGAGTGCAGCATCCATTTTGGTGAGAAAAAAAAACAACTTTCCTTATTCAAATTCATTCCAGTAGAATTCCGTTCTTACTAGGAACCAGCAGTTTTCTAGCTCTGCAGATCGTTCTGGTGGAAATCGCTTAAATACACAATTTGAAAATATGGTTTGACCGAAACAAATTGTCATTCAATTTAAATAAAACAGGGATGAAGTGGAGGTGTAAGAGTCACTCGGTGTTCACAGGAAACATTTATTTCTAGATTTATTTATTTATGTTCATTGTTAGTTGGTTTTATCTTTTCTGTTTTGTTTCGTTTTTCAGGTTCTTTTTGTCTCTTTCTCTAAAATTGTACTGTAGCAATATTAGTTTTTATTACTGTTATTGTTGTGTTGCTATTATTAATATACGAGGTCTGTTAGAAAAGTATCCGACCTTATTTTTTTAAAAAACCATATGGATTTGAATCACGTGTGATTACATCAGACATGCTTGAACCCTCGTGGGCATGCAAGAGTTTTTTCATGCCTGTCGGTTACGTCATTCGCCTGTGGGCAGTCTTTGAGTGAGGAGTCGCCCACCCTCTCGTCGATTTTTTCATTGTTTAGGAATGGCTCAGAGACTGCTGCTTTGTTTGAACAAAATTTTTTCAAAACTGTAAGGCACAACTGAGTGGACACCATTCGATAAATTCAGCTGGTTTTCGGTAAAAATTTTAACGGCTGATGAGAGATTTTGTTCTGGTAGTGTCGTTTTAAGGATGGCCCACGGCGCCTGATGGCGATCTGTGCTTCGAGGCGGCAGTGTCTCGCCGTTTCAAGTTGAAAACGTCCACATTTCAGGCTCTGTTGACCCAGTAAGTCGTCAGAGAACAGAGAACTTTCAGAAGAAGTTGGCATGAGGAGTTCATTCGTGCGGGCAGAGTCGCATGTCGGGCCGGACCCAACCGCGGGGGGTCGCGACAGGAAAAACACCTCCGTTGGAAACCTTAACGGGCAAGTTGGAACATGCCCAAGCTGTTAAACAATTTCTCAGTTACTCACTTGATGAAAACCATCAAAAGCCGCCTGAATTTTCCAAATGGTTTTCAACACGGAGGTGTTTTTCCTGTCGCGGCGCACACAGATTCACAAAGATGCGCGCAAATTCGCCGAGTCCTTTCCGAGACGACTCGGCGAATTTGCGAGCACGTCTTTCATTAAGAAATGTCCTTAAACAGTGGAATATCCGCATAAAGTCCTCATGCCGGCCTCTTCTGAATCTTCTCTGTTCTCTCACGACGTCCTGGGTGAATTAAGCCTTAAATTAGGATGTTTTCAGGTCGAAACAGGCCGACGACGGCGCCTGGAAGCGCTGCGCGACGTCCCGCTCCGTGGGAAGTCCTTACAGTGACAGAAAAACCCCATAATCTGACAAGTGACAAATGTGAAAGTTTTTTATTCGGCACACAAAATATTCAAATAGAAAAAAATTAACAATTCCACAAAAAAACACAGACAAAACTAGTGAGTCCGAAAGGGTGTGGGCTGAAGCAAAGCTTATTAGTGCCCACCCCTGCTAGTACAAGTCCAACAATTCTAATCAGTCATATTTACATAAATACAAATTCACTACTACATGTCGACAAACAGACATACACATCAATATACTATTCACTTATAATTATATTTATATAGTACCAGATCACAAGAAAGTCGAATCAAGGCACTTTACGCCAGTAAGGACTAACCTTACCAACCCCCAGAGCGAGCACTAGGCAACTGTGGTGAGGAAAAACTCCCTATAAGGAAGAAACCTCAAGTAGACCAGGCTCTTGGGGGTGACCCTCTGCTTGGGCTGTGCCATATATACCTATATACATACGTATATACTTTACAAACATAAATATATACATACATATACACAGTCACTTATATACATATACACCTACCCATATCTATATATCTACATACGCATATACATACCCACACATTCAAATATACAATAAGTCCCACTTATAAATTGAACATTCCATAAATCAAATTATATTTGCTTCTTTATGATACTTAGACATGATGTTCTTTTTGAGTAGTTTCTTAAATCTTACTAAGGTACTACTCATTCTAACCTCTGTTGAACATTTGTTCCATTTCCTCACCCCAACCACAGACACACAAAAACCCTTTACATTTGTTCTTACTGGTGGTTTCATAAAAATTGCACAACCTCTTAAACTATATCTGGATTCCCTCAATCGGAACAGACTCTGGACATGTCTCGGTAAGGCTTGGTTTTTCGCTCGAAATAAAGTTTGAATTGTAATGTAATCGACCAAATCTATGAATTTTAATAAATTTAAAGACACAAATAGAGAATGAGTTGGTTCACGATATTGTTTATTGCAGATGATTCGTATGGCTCATTTTTGCAAAAGGAATATTGGATTGGTATTTGATTTGTAAGTGTTTCCCCATGACTCAACACAATATGTCATATATGGTACCATCAGAGAATGATATAAAGTAAGTAACCCTTCTTGTGGCAGTAGGTCTTTGGCTTTATACAAAATGGCTATAGTTTTTGACAATTTTGATTTCACATAAGTTATATGTGGTTTCCAGCTAAGTTTATTATCAATTATAACACCTAAAAATTTATTCTCTGTTACTAACTCAATTTCCTTATTGTTTATAGTTACATTTTTACATTTGGGTGCCTGTTTATTTCCAAATATAATACATTTAGTTTTCCCAAGGTTGAGTGACAACTTATTAGCGTCAAACCAAACCTTAAATTTTTCCAGTTCTTTCTCCACTATGTCCAGAAGCTGTTCAAGATTTTCACCGCTACAGAACACAGTTGTATCATCCGCAAAAAGGACACATCTCAGTGCACTCGACACCCAACTTATATCATTTATATAGATTATAAACAACAAAGGACCCAGCACTGAGCCCTGCGGCACCCCACATGTGACATCCCTGAGTTCAGAATTTGTATTATTGAATTGAACATACTGAAATCTGCCTTGTAAATAACTAGCTATCCATTCATATGCCAGACCTCTGATTCCATATTTCTGCAGTTTAATTAATAGTATTCCATGGTTAATTGTGTCAAACGCTTTCTGTAATGTAAAAAAAAAAAAACACCTATTGCGTATTGTTGTTGTCAATTGCAGTTGCTATACTTTCCACAAAGTCCATCAAAGCATGTGATGTAGTTCCAGACCTTCTGAATCCATATTGTTCTTCACAAATGATGTTATGCTTCAGTAAATAATCATTTAATCTTTTAGCAAATATTTTTTCCAAAATTTTGGAAAATTGTGGCAGGAGTGATATAGGTCTATAATTAGAAAATGTGTTTGTCACCAGTTTTAAACAGAGGAATTACTTTGGCTATTTTCATTTGAGAAGGAAATTTACCCGTACTTAGTGACATATTGCAAATATAATTGAACGGTTTTACTATACAATCAATAACTTTTTTAATAAAGCCATATCCAAATTATTAAAATCAGTCGATTTCTTACTTTTTGAACCATGAACCAGATCAAGTATTTCCCTTTCATGAGTACCACCAATGAACATTGAAACAGATTTGTTAAACGTTGAATTATTTACCCAGAAGTTATTAGTTGATGAGTCAATTTTACTGGCAAGATTTTTACCCACATTAACGAACTATTCATTAAAGTGTTCAGCAATAGACTCGTCGTTATCAATCGTGATGTAGTTGTTACTCTGAAAAAATGAAGGATAATCTCTAGTTACTCTATTCTTTTTTACTATTTCATTTAATATGTTCCATGTGTTTTTGATGTTATTTCTATTTTTGACAAGTAACTCATTATATTTTTTTACTGAGTCTCATGATATTAACTTATTCTTATATGTTTTATACTTACTTTCAGCTTCCTTAGTTCGTAGTTTTATGAAATGTTTATATAGTACGTTTTTCTTTTTACATGCCCTCTGAAGCCCCTTAGTTATCCATGGTTTGTTGCTATATTGATTTCTATATATTTTGTCAACAAATGGACAGTGTTTATTATACAAACTGGAAAAAGTGGAAATGAAAGCATCATATGACCTGTCAACATCATCAACAAAAACATCTGACCAATTCTGACTTGATAAATCCTCCCTTAAATTATCAATTGTTTCAGGTGTTACTTTTCTACTCATGAATTTGATATTGCTTCGATACTTACAACAACCCTCCAATGCAAAGACTGAGAAAACTGGCACTGATCACTGATATCACTGACCAGTAGTCCCCCACTAAGATTACCGGATATAACGTTAGTTAAAATATTGTCAATGAGAGTTGTTGTATCCATAGTTATTCTGCTAGGATGAATGATGGTTGGAAACAGTCCTAAACAGTACAAGGTGTTTATAAATGAGGTAATTTGTGGATGATTGTGAGGGTTTAAAAAATCTATATTGAAATCTCCACAGACAAATAAATGCTTATTTCTGTTGATTTTGTTGTACATTCCTAAGATAATGTCTTCAAAGGTGTCAATATTTGTCCCAGGAGCTCTGTAAATGCAACTAACAACTATGTTTTTGGAGTTTATAGATGTAATTTCTATGGTAACACATTCCATGATGTTGTCCACTGTAAATGACATGTTTTTAATGAGTTTACAGTTATAATCTGACCTTACAAACAATGCAACGCCTCCGCCCCTTCTCATCTGCCTATTAACCAGGAACAATTCATAACCATCAAGATATACCAGATCTTTATTATCCTCATTTAACCATGTTTCTGAAATTGTAATAACTGAAAAACGTTTTTTGGATGTTTTCAAACAACCATTAATAGTGGACAGATTACGAGAAAGACTTCTGCTGTTGAAATGTATAATTGAAAAATCTTCATCATTGATTTTATAATTTTTGAATTGTTCTTCTGTAAAATATTTGCACTGTCTCACAATATTCTCACTGAAAAAGGTATCAGGATCATTTTCAGATTCGAAGGGGTGGTTAGCAGAGTTATTATAATTAAATGTATCTAGACAGAGCTCCTGGGCAGAAATAAACGGATCATTATCCTTAGTCATTATGTCTCTCTTGTCTCCGGGTGTAGATGATGTGGATGAGTGGGTTGCTCCAGTCTGCATCATGGTGCTGTGATGTGTTTGAGTCTTCATACCTATTGTTCATATTTGTCCAGCTCCTCGATGTTCCTTATTGCCATAACCTTTGCTTGTTCTGGTGATCCGTTCAGTTTGATGAATATTTTACAGTTTGAAGTCCATGTGTGCTGTATTTTTCCCTGTTTCTTTAAGAAGCGTGCTTTCCTGGCGATGTCGGCATTCCGTTTGGTGAGATGCTCATTGATGAATACGTTTGTCCCTTTCAGTTTTCTTCCTTGTTTTAACAGTGCTGTTTTGTGTTTTCTGTTGATGAATCTCATGATGACGGTTCGTTTATCACCATCATTTCTCCGGGGCAGAGGATGGCACGCTTCAATGTTATTTAAATCCATTTCTATACCTTTAGATAGGAGGAAATCAACAACCTGTTTTTCCACAGAGCTGACCTCCTGTTCACTGGGATCCCCTCCGCTCTCATCTGTTACCGCCCGTGCGTAGGACCGTGGTTTGATGTGAAGACCTGTGATGATGACGTCGTTGATTCTGGTGTACTGCTCCAATTCAGCCACTCTATTTTCCAGCTGCACCAGATGCCGGTCTTTCTCTGCATTCTGGAGCCGTAATGCCTTCACCTCCTCCACCAGATCCATGATTGATTTCTGTTGCTGCTTCACAACAGAAATCTCCTCTGATAGAAAGTCCAGAGATTTTTTAATATCGTCACCTTCCTCCGCTGTCAGAACCTTCTTAGGACCCATGGTCGGCTTATGGGCAGCTTGACGATCGCCGATGTTAACAGCCTGCGTTGTTTGTCACCGGGATGGATCTGCACTTCGCTGGTGCCGCGCGGCCTCTGTGTTTCCGCGCTGATGGATCCGCGGTGGCTGCACGAGGCCTAGGGGAAGCGGCACTCGTGACGCGCGGCTTTAATGATGCAGCGCGCGGCCTCAGTGAATTCACCACGTTGGGCGGGCCTCGGACGTTGTTGCTGTCCAGTCGCGGGGCTAAGTTGCCAGTTGAGGTGGTATTCCCACTGTCTGGGTTGGCAAACACCGGCTTGGCAGATGGCAACTACAAACACCACCTCTGAAAACTCAGGTACAAACTTTTTGCAGCTCTCTAGTGACGACACGCAGCTCTCTGAAGGTCGTACACGATGTATTAGTTGTCTGTGAGGATACGTCCAAACCTAAAATACTAAGTGTGGTTCTCTCATCAGCCGTTAAACTTTTCACCGAAAACCAGCTTAATTTCTCGAATAGTGTCCACTCGGATATTCCTCACAGGCCCAGAAAAAACTTTCATAAAGCAACATGCGCCGTCTCGAGCAGCATGTGAAACAAAGGAATTCAGCCGAGAGGGCTGGACCACATCTCACTCAAGGCCTGCCCACAGGGAAATGAAGTCACCAACACGCATGAAAAAACTCACGTATGCGCACAAGGGTTCAAGCATGATTGGTGTAATCGCACGTTATTCAAATCCATATAGTTAAAAAAAAAAAGAAAAAAGTGTCGGTTTCTTATCTAATAGACCTCGTATAAATAAAAATAAATTAAAAACCACAATTTTTAATACATTCAACTCTTTTACGACAACAAATGCTGAACCATTAATTATTATACAGAAAACAAATGCACACAAACGTGCTGAGATGCGAACACCTTAATGCTAACTTTAACACTGAAAACACCATAGACATGCTAATGCATTAGCATCGGTCCATTTTTAAGTCATAAAATACATCTATCAACTGTTTCAGAAGACCATAACAGGTCGGTTTAACATAAAAAGGTAAATATTACTCACAGATGTATCTTCTTTAGGGATTTTTAGGGGTTTTTAATACTGTTGGAGCGGGTCTCCTAACTTTTATCAATGCTTGTCTTAGATCAGGGTCTGTTCCAGCTGCTTTTAAACATGCTGTGGTTCGACCTCTTCTTAAAAAAACCTCACCTGGACTCGTCAGTTTTATCTAATTTTAGACCTGTGTCTCATCTGCCATTTCTGTCTAAGGTTTTAGAAAGGGTTGTCTTTTTACAGTTACAATCATTTTTAGAAGACAATCTCATCCTTGAAAAATTCCAATCTGGGTTTAGATCACGACACAGTACTGAGTCAGCACTTTTAAAAGTTCATAATGATATTACTCTGTCGGTGGATGCAGGGAATCCCGCTGTGCTGGTTCTGTTGGACCTCACAGCAGCCTTTGATTCTATGGATCACACAGTACTTGTCTCCCAGTTAGAACATTTTATTGGCATTCAGGGTACTGCACTTAAGTGGTTTAGATCATACACTCAACAAAAATATAAACGCAACACTTTTGGTTTTGCTCCCATTTTGTATGAGATGAACTCAAAGATCTAAAACTTCTTCCACATACACAATATCACCATTTCCCTCAAATATTGTTCACAAACCAGTCTAAATCTGTGATAGTGAGCACTTCTCCTTTGCTGAGATAATCCATCCCACCTCACAGGTGTGCCATATCAAGATGCTGATTAGACACCATGATTAGTGCACAGGTGTGCCTTAGACTGCCCACAATAAAAGGCCACTCTGAAAGGTGCAGTTTTATCACACAGCACAATGCCACAGATGTCGCAAGATTTGAGGGAGCGTGCAATTGGCATGCTGACAGCAGGAATGTCAACCAGAGCTGTTGCTCATGTATTGAATGTTCATTTCTCTACCATAAGCCGTCTCCAAAGGCGTTTCAGAGAATTTGGCAGTACATCCAACCAGCCTCACAACCGCAGACCACGTGTAACCACACCAGCCCAGAAACTCCACATCCAGCATGTTCACCTCCAAGATCGTCTGAGACCAGCCACTCGGACAGCTGCTGAAACAATCGGTTTGCATAACCAAAGAATTTCTGCACAAACTGTCAGAAACCGTCTCAGGGAAGCTCATCTGCATGCTCGTCATCCTCATCGGGGTCTCGACCTGACTCCAGTTCGTCGTTGTAACCGACTTGAGTGGACAAATGCTCACATTCGCTGGCGTTTGGCACGTTGGAGAGGTGTTCTCTTCACGGATGAATCCCGGTTCACACTGTTCAGGGCAGATGGCAGACAGCGTGTGTGGTGTCGTGTGGGTGAGCGGTTTTCTGATGTCAATGTTGTGGATCGAGTGGCCCATGGTGGTGGTGGGGTTATGGTATGGGCAGGCGTCTGTTATGGACGAAGAACACAGGTGCATTTTATTGATGGCATTTTGAATGCACAGAGATACCATGACGAGATCCTGAGGTCCATTGTTGTGCCATCCAAAAACATCACCTCATGTTGCAGCAGGATAATGCACGGCCCCATGTTGCAAGGATCTGTACACAATTCTTGGAAGCTGAAAATGTCCCAGTTCTTGCATGGCCGGCATACTCACCGGACATGTCACCCATTGAGCATGTTTGGGATGCTCTGGACTGGCGTATACGCCAGCGTGTACCAGTTCCAGCAACTTTGCACAGCCATTGAAGAGGAGTGGACCAACATTCCACAGGCCACAACTGACAACCTGATCAACTCTATGCGAAGGAGATGTGTTGCACTGCATGAGGCAAATGGTGGTCACACCAGATACTGACTGGTATCCCCCCCAATAAAACAAAACTGCATCTTTCAGAGTGGCCTTTTATTGTGGACAGTCTAAGGCACACCTGTGCACTAATCATGGTGTCATACAAAATGGGAGCAAAACCAAAAGTGTTGCGTTTATATTTTTGTTGAGTGTATTTGGCTGAAAGCAGCTTTTCTGTCATGATTGGGGACCTCTCCTCATCAACTGCTCATCTGTCTTGTGGAGTGCCGCAGGGTTCTGTCCTTGGGCCGATTCTATTTTCTTTGTACATTCTGCCATTGGGGTCAATTATAACCCAGCACAACCTGTCCTTTTGTTATGCAGATGATCTGCAAATCTGTCTGCCTGTGACGACTAATGGGAGTGATGCTTTGTCATCATTATTTAATTGTATTTGTGATGTAAAGCAGTGGCTGTCCCAAAACATCCTTTACCTGAATGATGGTAAAACTGAGATCATGGTGTTTGAGCGCTCTGGCATACCAAATGTGGTTAACACCAAATTTTGGTGCTTTGGTTAACTATGTACAACCAGCTGTCAAGAATTTGGGAGTGATATTTGACAGCTGTTTGCGGTTTGATCAACAGATAAACTCTGTTGTCAAAGCTAGTTTTTTCCAACTTCGCCTTTTGGCTAAAATAAAGCACTTTCTCAGTAGACGTGATCTTGAGACAGCCATCCATGCTTTCATCAGCTCCAGACTTGATTATTGTAATGCACTTTATTCGGGCATTAATCAGTCGTCTCTTGCACATCTCCAGTTGGTACAGAATGCTGCTGCTCGTCTTTTAACAAACACTTTTAGACGTGAGCATATTACGCCCATCCTGTACTCACTCCACTGGCTTCCAGTTCGTTTTAGAATTGATTTAAAAATTTTAATGTTTGTTTTTAAAGCTATTTATGGCCTTGCACCTCCCTACTTGTCTGAAATTTTAACTTTGCACACCTACAGTAGGACATTAAGGGCATCTGGCCAGCTTTACTTAGATGTTCTAAGGTCAAGATATAAACGCTGGGGTGATCATGCTTTCGCGGTAGCTGGCCCCAGACTGTGGAATGAGCTACCGCTTGAGTTATGTACTATTTCTGACCTAGCACTTTTTAAATCTAAGTTAAAGACTTATTTATTTAAACTGGCTTTTAACACTTAGTGGAGAGGTGACATGTTCTGTTATTTTTATGTTCTTTTTTATGTGTTGTTTTAAAATTTTATTTCATATGCGTTTTATTTTTGTGAATTTGTGTTTTTAATGTTAAGCAATTTGGACACCAGTCGGTGCTGTAAGGTGCTTTATAAATAAATGTTGATTGATGTAAATGTTGATTGATTTAGCGGGGAAACATTAAGAAAAAGTGAAATAAAACAAAGGTTCAAAGCAAAGCCAAGCTGCAGAAACGGTTGATTACAGACCCGCTGCAATGTAGAGAAATGATCATTTTCCCAACAAACACCCCCGAAAACAATGGCCACTCTGAAGAACCGATAAGGGAATCATTAAGCAAAAAGGCTATTAATGTCAGTGGATTGAATAATTTCTTAACGATACCTGAAAAGAATCGGTTCTCAATATACATCCCTAGTCTACATCAGAGAACCTTTGTGGGTGGACCCATGTCAAAGGCACGTTATGACGACAATTTAAATTTATTTCATTGTTCAATTTATTTTCATTTATATAGCGCAAAAGCACAACAAGGTTGCCTGAAGGTGCTTCACACAAGTAAAGTCTAACCTTACCAACCCCCCAGAGCAGGGGTGGCCAAGTTCGGTCCTCGAGAGCCACCTTCCTGACACTCTTAGTTGTCTCCCTGCTCCAACACACCTGAATCCAATGAAAGGCTTTCATTGGATTCAGGTGTGTTGGAATCCAATGAAAGGCTTTCATTGGATTCAGGTGTGTTGGAGCAGGGAGACAACTAAGAGTGTCAGGAAGGTGGCTCTCGAGGACCGAACTTGGCCACCCCTGCCCCAGAGCAACAGTGGTAAGCTAAAACTCCCTCTGAGGAAGAAACCTCAATCAGACCAGACTCAAAGGGGTGACCCTCTGCTTGGGCCATGCGACAGACACAAATTATAAAACAATTCACAAAATGAACATACAGGAAATGTTGCTAGTGTACAGGACGGTTTCTGGAACAGATACCACACCCATCTCTGGATGGAGCTGCACCTCAAACAGAGAAAAGAAAAAAGCAGAATCAAGCATCAGAAAGACAAATACAGTGTAATTTGTCAGCATTAAGCAACAAGAAAAAGAGAAGAAATACTAAGGTGATAGCTGGCCACTAGCCATAAGCTTCACTAAAAGACCCGGAATTTAGATAAAGTTGAGGGTGCGGCCTACTCCATTTCTTAATAAAATTAATTAAAAGAGTAAAAAGCATATAAAGATACTATGCCAGTATGCTAGCCATATGAAAGGGAAAATAAGTGCGTCTTAAGTCTGGACTTGAAAGTCTCTATAGAATCTGACTGTTTCAATGACGCAGGGAGATCATTCCACAGAACAGGGGCACGATAAGAGAAAGCTCTATGAACCGCAGATTTTTCATTCACCCTCGGGACACTAAGTCGTCCTGCACCTTGAGAACGCAAAGCCTGGGCCAGTACGTAGGGTTTAATTAGGTCAGCTAGGTAGGGAGGTGCCAGTCTGTGAACAATTTTATAAGCTAGTAGCAGAACCTTAAAATCTGATCTCACTGGGACAGGAAGCCAGTGAAGAGATGCCAAAATGGGTGTAATGTGGTCAAACTTTCTGCTTCCTGTCAAAAGTCTGGCAGCAGCATTTTGAACCAATTGGAGACCCCTAATGCTGTATTGCGGTAAACCAGAAAACAGAATATTGCAGTAGTCCAATGTAGAACAGACAAACGCATGGATCAGGGAGGCAACATCAGCCACAGACAGGATGGGATGAATCTTCGCTATATTTCACAGGTGGAAGAAAGCAGTCCTAGTAATATTTCTAATGTGGAGGTCAAAGGACAACGAAGGATCAAAAATTACCCCAAGGTTCCTCACTTTGTCAGTGTGATGTATGACACACGAGTCGAGGCTGAACATTAACTGGTCAAATTGATGCCGATGTCTCACTGGACCAAGAACCATCATTTCAGTCCTTGTAATATATCTAATGTAGAGGTCAAAGGACAAAGTAGGATTAAAAATGACCCAAAGGTTCCTCACTTTGTCAGTGACACGACTGTGTGAATTCAACAGCAGACAATTCTTTTTCCTTGCCCGCAACAGACAAGAGTATCAGACAAGAGGTCGCCGTGATTGACTTGACAGAGGTTGGTGAATAAATTGTGAATGTGTTGCTTCTTAATCAGAACCAGTGGGCCCACAATCAATGTAGAGAATTGATCATTTTCACACCCTCGAAAACAGCACAAAGGCCCAAATGCTGAATCATTTCTTCAGAGATGCTGTTCCAACGCTGGCGAGAAGCTATATATATATCTATATCTTT
Source organism: Thalassophryne amazonica (assembly GCF_902500255.1). Classification (NCBI taxonomy): domain Eukaryota; kingdom Metazoa; phylum Chordata; class Actinopteri; order Batrachoidiformes; family Batrachoididae; genus Thalassophryne; species Thalassophryne amazonica. The sequence goes on from NC_047106.1 coordinate 104,982,893, forward strand.
GGATGTGTGAACTGCTCTGTGGGAATTAAAAAGAGAATCGATTTAAAATCGGCGAATCGATCTTTTCAATCCAGCACTAATATATATATTCATTATAAAGCATATTGCCTCAACATTGTGGGATAAAAAATGTCTGAGTTGTACTAACACTCAAGCATCACATATGAACTTGTGAAGAAATGTTAATTTGAGGCAGTGCCATAAAACACATTTGTACCTTTTAATAAAAACAACAATTAACCAGTACACTGGAAATGACTAACCACTGTCCAATTCTCAGAGGAGATAAGGATCAACCACTGTGAAACGCGTCTTAAAATGCTGCTGCTATATACAGATGATCAGTCAGACTGACCTATTAAGAGTCTCTAGCTTTGAAAGGCTGTCAAAACCAGACAGGCGTAGCTAATGTCTTCCTTCTGGTGTGACAAAATACAACCACGACACATGCCAGACGCAGACCCTGACATATGGTTCTGCTTCACGGCTTCTTTTCTGTGCAAATGCAGTTTTCTATAAATGTTCAGCATTTTTCCTCATCTTGGATTTACTTGTTTTTGTGCTGCATCCATACAACAAAATATGCAGTGCATTTAAGTTGAACTGTAAGGACAGAAAGGACCAATTCAAAAATAATTAATAAAGACACAATACATTCATTTTTGATTACTAAAAGTACAATACGTCACAACTGCTAAGCCCATTATGGGCCTGTCACATCTTGACGATTTATCCAGTGTATGCTGACAGCCCAGTTTCCACCAAGCAGTCTGGTTCAGTATGGTACAGATTGGAACAGTTAAGTCTGGTTTGACATTTGCATTTCCACCACCAACAAGTACCCTTTAGTCTGGTAGATGGAGCATGTAGATATTGGCATGCATGTCATCAAGAGGGCGAGCACTTTTGCGCGACCTCGCCACCTCCACATGGAAGTCAAATACAGTAACTTATTTTTTTATTTAATTAAATTTTTATCTTGGTGAATCATGGGATTTATGTTCATCTCATGCAGAATATTTTGGAATTGACTGACACCTGTGGTAAATGCTGACATGAACAAATGAGGCACTGTAACTCTTTCAATGTTTAAAATAAGTGATTTTTCTTCTTGGTGTCGGGACAAAATGCCAGTGTTCTCTGGTTCAGGCTGAGAAATGCATCAGAAGCAGACAAACACAGAGGGCCCACTCTTAAAAGGCTACATTTTCTCAGCCATGACAAGGAATTAAAGCATTTTCAGACGATGTTTTCCAAAATCAGGACATTTTATGTTGATTGGTTTTCGTCAGGCTGTGATGATGAATCCAACTGAAACGACTTAACAGGTAAAATTAAGAGTTTATATTGACTCAGTGTGGAATGGTTTCAATATATGAAACAGCCTGAACTGTTCGCATGACTGGAGCTTTCAGTTGCTGAGCCAATCAATGGACAGTCTCAATGGACGTATTTCAACTTAGAAGTAATTTACAACTAATGTGTGTCAACAATGACATAACTTACCTAAAACATACATACGTGGGACGTATGTGGGACTTATGAGACATGCTGGCATGAGTCAAAAATACTGTGCATGACAAAAGTTTTGACAAATTCACCAGCAGTATTTTGTTTTTGCAAAATGACATATTGTAACATGGACATGAAAATCAAGCAGAAAGGAATAAATACAGAAGCAGCTGTGGATGCTGAAGGGAATTGTGAAACGTGAACTGTTTGCACAGCCTTGTTTGCCGGAGCAGAAATATCTTTTAAAGTATGATTAACCTCAAGAAATGGGTCAGGTCAAGTCAGATCTGAGAGCTTGCATTGATGCAGTGTCGCGCTGTAAACATCACACTACGGAACCGCCCAGCAGTGACACACCTACGTGGCGAGTCATGCCCAGGGAAGCACACTGCATGGCCACAATGTTGTAGTAAATTCTCATTCAATAGGTAAGTGATCCTCTTCAAATGAGTGACTATAACTCCACTTGTTAGATACAAAGTCACTCCAGCAGTAGCCAAGGAGTCTCTGAAGAGACTGTATGCCAGAGACATCCACTCTTGGACCCTCAAGACTCCAAACTCAATTACTTTAGTGCTGCAATCAGGATGTTCAGCGATTCTGCAAGGATCACATCATCAGGGAAGTTGAGCAATAAACCCTTCTTCGTTGACAAAAGCACATACACTACTGTTCACCACAACCCTACCAAACACCCAGTCTGTGCAAGTCCCTTATAAGGTTGCAAGCAGAGAAACCAGCGGATGGAAAGAGAATCCTCTCAACAGGAACAGTGAAGGAAAAGAATGCAGAATCAGTGTAATTTGAGTGAATGACAGACAACGAAAGTGACAAAGGAAGATGACGTCTCAAAGAATAAATAAGGGTGGTAATGGCAACAATGACAATGTTAATGACATTGATGAGCCTGATGAGATGACCAGTCACATGTGTGTTCTAGACCACAGAGAGAATCCAAATTATTGTCATCATCTGCTGATGACACTGAACATTTTCTCACAATGTTTGAGAGAATAGCCAGTGTGTGCCGTTAGTCTAAAGAAGTACAAAATTATGACAATTTTAAAGCAGCAATTTTGGCAAAATATGAAATCGCACCTAAAACCTATCGGCAATGTTTCTGGTCCATAAAGACAGTCTGGTGAGACGTCAGGAGCCACACATGCTAACCACCACCCCGTGCGTGTGTGACCACACCAATAAGGACATACCTTTCTGGAGTGAGAAAGAGCGAGGGAGCAGGAAAGGGAGAGGCAGTGAGAGTGAGTGAGTGAGTGAGCGTGCGTGCGTGTGTGACAGATGTAACACATATGACATATTATACATATTGTGGCCTGATTGACAACACCACAACTGGCTTCGATATAGATTATGTCTTAGCCACATCACAGTCTGTGTGTTACTACTGGTGCGTGCACTGGTAATGACGGCTGTGCACGGCAGTGATCTGATGACGTGATAAACTGCTCTATCGTCCAAATACTCCACAGTAATGCAGACATCAGAGGGACCTGCTTTACATGATTACACTCCATACGTTGGATCTCTTTCGAAGTCAAGTAAAGGGAAACAAAAGGTCTTGGAAAAAGGGCAGATGACAGCGCATGCTTCCCTCCTCCTCCTCTCCCCGTGTTTGCCTTCCAGACCTTCAGACTTCAGGTGGCAATTGGACCGCACTCGTACAGCATTCGAACTGCATTCTTCATATTCTTACTGTATTCTAGGTATTCTTACTGTGTTCCAAATACATTTGATCTGCATTCGAAAGTTTACACACGGAATGTGCAAGAAACATTAGAGGCAGGTTCCGCCCACATTCTAAGTATTCGACCGGCATTCTTACACAGCTGTCAGAATATCTGACCCTCCCGAATGTGGCTAAAATTCTGGCTTTTTTTTCCCCCCATTCCACCTGATTCCTGCTCATTCTTACAACGTGTGACGGGCCTTGAGTAATATCAAGTAACACCCTAAAGTTCTTATTCTTGTTGTTGTCGTCCTTTCAGCTGCTCCCATTTGTTCAGGGTCACCACACCATATACAGCCAGATCCACATTGGTATTTGAAAGGTTTTATGCCAGATGCCGTTCCTGATACAACTCCAGTTTTAACCTGGAGAAACACACACAGAAGAGGTTTCCCATCCAAGTACTAACCAGCTCATGCACTACTTAGCTTCTGAGATCTGACGGGATCTGACTTACACTGAGCAGACTGGCTGCACATTCTGAAGTTCTACGACAGCACAAATAAACAGCACAGAGTTAAAGGTTAACTGACAACAGTGCCACGTCAAGCAAGGAAAACGCATAGGTAGCCATGAAACCTGAAACCTAATAATTAATACAACTGCAGCAATGCAATAATTTGTGTCACAAAACTCTCAAATTTGTAATATCAGTGAAGACGGATTCCACCACAACTAATTTTGCAGTCATATTTCTTGAAAACATCATGAAAATTTTATATAAGTGTTTCTTCCAAGTGAGTGAGTCCTTGAAAATTGAAACTGTAAGCCATTATATTACATTAAATGTTTCACTCATTACCGTTTACTTTTGTGCAGGTTTATCTAATACCGCCATCAAGATCACAGCACAGGTAGCTGAGTGGACATGAAGCTGGCCTGCCAATACAGACTTGGGTTCAAATCCCACAAAAATTACTCATCTGCCTGTGTCCTTTGAAAAGACACTTTATCTACATGGTCTCAGTCAATCCAGCAGTGCCATCCTTGGCTGGGGATGTAGCCTGCATTGAACTGGTGTCCCTCTCCAAGGGGAGTTGTAGACTCTCATTCACTTATCAACACAGTGGAAAAGTGGGTAACACTTTTGGCAAAGAACAAGAAGATTTAAATTTTAAAAACTGGTGCACTGTAGATGTTGTGATTAATTTAAATTAAGGAGTGACTTTGACACACACGCACACAATGTATGAGATTTTGTGGACATCTATTTTTGCAGAACAACTGAAGTATCAATACTATTATCTAGCTCATATTAGGAACTTATGTTTGCTAAATATTTGGGTGAGTGTGCGTGTGTGTGGGGAGGCACACATACATCCACGCCCACATATACCATGGGTTAAAGCAATAAATTTTCATTTGACTGAAATTTTTTCCTGGCAAAAATCAACGCCAGCAATTCCCTAAAATGTGGCGTAGTGGGGGCACACACTTTTTTCCTCAATAAATACAATAAACACATTATACAGTATACAAATCTATTCTAAATAGCCTCTAAAGAGAGAGAGGAAAAAGCATAAAAAGAATGTAAAACCTGAACATAAAGGTACATAAAAGGGTGGTGGGGGCGGGGGGTGTAGACTTGATTCTGGGGGGTCTGGGGGTACTCCCCCAGAACATTTTTAAGAAAGCAAGTCAAATTTTATGTATTCTGGTGAATTTTAAATGGGTATGAAGCCCTCAAACAGTCACTTCAAACTGTCAAGTAAAAACACAGAATTGATTATGGGGGGGTCTGGGGGATCTCCTCCAGAAATTTTTTTTTTAAATGACCAAGTCAAATTTACTATATTCTGGTGAACTTTAATGCGTGTGAAGCCCTCTTAAATAAAAGTCACTTTACACTGTCAACTAAAAACACAGTCTTGATTATGTGGGTCTGGGGGTGCTCCCCAGAATTCTTTTAAAAAGAGCAAGTCAAATTTTGTATATTCAAGTCAGTGGAGGGCACAGTTCTGCTAATCCGCTAACCGCTAATTAACAAAGCTAATGTTTTCATTATCGGATTAGATTTTCAGATCATTTTGAGGACCATCAGTGGACTAATTATCTTCTGATACATTTTGGTCCAATAATTTTTAGACTGCTAACATATTTTTGCAGGCGTGGTGAACAAAGCTTAACATTTAAAACATTTATGAAGTAATTTATGAACAACAAAGATTTGAGGACCTACCTGTTAAATGTTTTGTAGTGGATGTACAGCTCTATCCTCTGCAAACAGAGGAGCGCTAGTTCCACAAAAAACCACTCTATCCTCTGCAGACAAAGGAGAAGTGGTGACAGAACAGAAAGCAAAAGAAAAATAAAAGCTACTTTCTTTTGACCCCATACTGACTCGCTGGCAATATCAGCCAAGTCATCCAGAGGCTTACAGTTTAACTTGTGGTTAATTTCGTTCACGTTATTTAAACTGACGTCACGCCTGAAGTTTTATGAAGTGAAAATATCAGATATATGTTTTAATTTTAAAGTAATGCACTAATTTTGAAGGTTTTAGTATGGCTATGCTGTCTCCAGTGCATTATGGGTAATATCAGTACATTCACAACAGGAGAAATGCAATTATGGGTTAGGGTCTGAGCCTCTGGGCGCCAGTAGATGTCAGTGTTCTATTTATTTTGACCCCTGTTGTCTAATCACAACTTGACTTTTGCAAATGACTTTTTTTTTTTTTACAAATAAAAAAATTGCATATTTTACAAGACATTTATATGTAAACACCAACACACACCTCACATTAACGTGTTGGTTTTTACATAGAATGAATGAGTCAACCAATCAGTGTTAGTGGAGGCTCATTTTACCCATAATCCCTTTGGCATCTGTCTGTGTTTGTTACAAAACTTCAGAATTAGTGCATTATTTAAAAATAAAAGATATGTGTTATATTTTAACTTTGTACGAATAATAAGAATGAGAGAGAGAGAGAGAGAGAGAGAGAGAGAGAGAGAGAAAAAAAGAATTGACCTTAGCTCCTCTCAGCTGCTTCACAGCTGTAAAATATGTAGTAAACAGGAGCTTCCAGCAGTGAGCAGGGTGCACAAAGACAGAAGTGCTGACTCATTGTTTGGGTTTGTGGTCGCCCTTGACGCTACCAGAAGCGATTGTGGTGTTAAAACTCAAAATCAGCTTGTTAGTAGTTGCAAGTGTACCAGAGACAATACTGAAAGCTATTGGTTATCGGTTAGCTGTAGCTTCTGAAAATTTTTTGGGCGGTTTATTGGTTTAGCTTCATAAAAGATAACTTTTCAGTTCGCTGATTAGCTGTTATCGAAGCTAACATTTTGGTTAGCTGTGCCCACTACTGATTCTAGTGAATTTTAATGGGTATGAAGCCCTCTGAAACAGAAAACTCACTACAAACTGTCAAGTAAAAACAGTCTTGATTATAGGGAGTCTGGGGGTGGCCCCCCAGAAAATTTTTAAAAGAGCAAGCCAAATTTTGTGTATTCTGGTGAATTTTAATGGGTATGAAGCCCTCTGAAACAGAGAACTCACTCTAAACTGTCAAGTAAAGACACAATATTCTAAATAAGTAGGAACACAATTAACAGAAAAAGCCTGTCAAAGGAACAAAAACTGAGGTAATAAAGTACATATAATGTATATGTTTCTGTAATACTTTTACTTTTTTTACTTTTTAGCAGGGAAACCAAAAACTTCAAGCATGGTCTCACCAGACATGCTTTTTCCCTAAATTAGTAGACTCTTTGGCAGTGGAGTCAGACACTTTGGCAGGAGCAGTGGCTGTGGAGGTAGAGGTCATTCTTTGTCTTCTATAGTAATTTGATTGGTTCTAATCCACTAAATGTGGCAAAAGGGTGCTGTGTTGCTGGCTGTACAGTCAATAAAATACAAAATTAGGGCCTAAAGCAATTGACAATGTTGTTCTGCTGTGCACAAAGTAACACTGTCACCTGTTTTGAAAACGCATGCGCAGTGAGAAACTGTGGCTTATTCACATTTAATTGGTAAAATGTTCTCACTCGTAAAACAAACGTAGCGTACCACAAGTTAAACTTCGTCAAAGCCATTTAAAGATATCAATTGTGACTCACCTTTTTGTGGATTAAAGTCACTAACCAGGACTTTTGGTGCGATCAAGAAATGAGGCTCACCCGGTGTCCCACTGGAGTTTTTATTCGTTCCTCATTAACATGGCTTTTCTGAGGGGCACCGAACTCTCAGACCCAGACTGGATCATTAATATCTGCCACTTCGCCAGTTCAACAACTGAAGTTAAAAATAATGTCCTCCGTTAAGTAAGACCTGACTCATTCTTTCAAATGCTGCCGGTGTTACCGGTGTCACGTCGGCTCACCAACAAGCTGAAGTTACGGCTCCTCATGTAAATCAAAATCAAATCAATTTTATTTATATAGCGCCAAATCACAACAAACAGTTGTTAATTACAGAAAAACCCCAACGGTCAAAACGACCCCCTATGAGCAAGCACTTGGCGACAGTGGGAAGGAAAAAATCCCTTTTAACAGTCAATCAATCAATCAATCAATTTTTTTTATATAGCGCCAAATCACAACAAACAGTTGCCCCAAGGCGCTTTATATTGTAAGGCAAGGCCATACAATAATTATGTAAAACCCCAACGGTCAAAACGACCCCCTGTGAGCAAGCACTTGGCTACAGTGGGAAGGAAAAACTCCCTTTTAACAGGAAGAAACCTCCAGCAGAACCAGGCTCAGGGAGGGGCAGTCTTCTGCTGGGACTGGTTGGGGCTGAGAGGAGAGAATCAGGAAAAAGACATGCTGTGGAAGAGAGCAGAGATCAATCACCAATGATTAAAAGCAGAGTGGTGCATACAGAGCAAAACGAGGTGAATAAAAAGAAACACTGGGTGCATCATGGGAAACCCCCCAGCAGTCTAAGTCTATAGCAGCATAACTAAGGGATGGTTCAGGGTCACCTGATCCAGCCCTAACTATAAGCTTTTTCAAAAAGGAAAGTTTTAAGCTTAATCTTAAAAGTAAAGAGGGTGTCTGTCTCCCTAATCCAAATTGGGAGCTGGTTCCACAGGAGAGGAGCTTGAAAGCTGAAGGCTCTGCCTCCCATTCTACTCTTACAAACCCTAGGAACTACAAGTAAACCTGCAGTCTGAGAGCGAAGCGCTCTATTGGGGTGATATGGTACTAAGAGGTCCCTAAGATAAGATGGGACCTGATTATTCAAAACCTTATAAGTAAGAAGAAGAATTTTAAATTCTATTCTGGAATTAACAGGAAGCCAATGAAGAGAGGCCAATATGGGTGAAATATGCTCTCTCCTTCTAGTCCCTGTCAGTACTCTTGCTGCAGCATTTTGAATTAACTGAAGGCTTTTCAGGGAACTTTTAGGACAACCTGATAATAATGAATTACAGTAGTCCAGCCTAGAAGAAATAAATGCATGAATTAGCTTTTCAGTATCACTCTGAGACAAGACCTTTCTAATTTTAGAGATATTGCGCAAATGCAAAAAAGTAGTCCTACATATTTGCTTAATATGCGCATTGAAGGACATATCCTGATCAAAAATGACACCAAGATTTCTCACAGTATTACTGGAGGTCAGGGTAAGAAGGAAAGAAAAAAAAAATAGATCCTTCATGTGTGGTTTTTGTGGAACTTTACTGATTAGGCGCTTTTCTTCCAAGTGCCTCATTCTGTGCTGCTGCCACTGTCTGTTACCGGCTGGGCGTCGGTCCTCCGGGCCGCAGGTCCGACTGATAAAAACCTGTCTCTCCACTGGACTCACTCCTGCTGCTTTTTTGGCTCGGTTCCAAATGTCCATGCCATGGCAATTAAAAAACAATGACATCACGCCGACTTAGTGGATTAGTTTTAATCAGATTCACGGACATTCGCGTGTGAACAGGTTTGATCCACGCAGCCCACGGTGTGTGTGGTCCAACATGCGCACAAGTCTGATAAAATGATGCACACAGCCGGCAGTGCGTGTGATCCAACAGGCACATGAGTCTATGACAAAATGATCTATGCAGCCCGCGGCATGTGTGATCCAATGGGTGCGTGAGTCTGTGGTAAAATGATCCACACAGAACAACTGTGTGGACTCTTGTAGATGGCTGTCAGAGCGTTTTGGACCTGAAACCCGACACTTTTTGGATGTGCGCCGATTCGTCATTCTAACGCCATTCTGCGTGATTCTGGCTATTGTGACGGGTATTACAGTCTCACCAAAGAAGAAAGAACTCCCAATTTAAGGTTATTAACAAGATTTATCCAACTTAGGAGTTTTTAAAAACAGAGATTCCAAATGGATGTAGGTAAGAGACTGGAACTGAAGACCTGCTGAACCATCTTTTCTGTTTGTGTGAAACAGTGCAAAGCTTTGGGGTTGACCTTCAACAATGGATTGTCTCTAAAGGAATTTAGATTGGCGAGCTAATCATTACAGATATCAAATCTGGAATGTTTGGTACTAATTGTAATGACTTTAGCATTAATAATTTAATTTTACTAAGCAAACACTGTATACACAAATGTCTTTTTTTCCCAAGACAAAACCAATCATTACTCATTGGAAAAATTAGTTAAAACTTTATTATAAGTCTTTATCCTTGATTGAATACAATGACTCAAAACTAGTTTCATTTAGAGACAAATATTTTCTTTTCTTTTATTATTTTCAAATAATACACAATAAGCCCCTTATGTTCTTGTATTTTTATGTTCATGTATGCAGCTACTTCAGGATTTTGTACAGTACCTGTTTTGTTTGTATTTGATTCATAAATAAATAAATCACCAAAAAAGGAGAGGCCGTTGTCTCCTTCACGGAGGTGGTGGTGAAATTGTCTGGATATGATTTAAAAGGTTTTACTTTGTCATGTGATGGTTAATAATCACATTATTCCCTTTGATCGGTTTGGGTGTAGAGTGTCAGACTCAGGTGCGCAAGGTTTCATTAATCTCTGGTGGTTTTTAGGACTTTCTGTAATTTATTTTTAAATAATGCTGAATTTATGTGGAAATAACTGTTGCACAGAAGATTCAGAGATCTGTCGCTGAGACAGACGATGACTGGAGTGCAGTTTTAAGCAGAAATGAGGCGATAATCTGTTAACGACGTTGTCTTCGTTTTAGCAGACTTGACTTCCGTGTCAGAGAGGAGGACTGTTAAGCAAACCTCGCTCTTCAGAACTGACCAATCACAGCAGCGCTAGCACCAATCCCTTGTTCCCTCCCCAATAGCGCCAAAACCCTCCCCCAAGTTTCGAGCGAGAGAGAAAGATTCCCCTGTGTGTGAGCAGAAATCAACTTCAAGAGGAGGGGGACGCACTGGGTAGGATCCCTTTATAAGCGAAGTGCATATCTCGGGCCGCGCGGTGCATTATGGGTAAATAAATTTTTCGGCTACCAATCCACATGCTATGACGGCGGAAAGCAGCGAGGAGTGCTATGATTTGGATCATTTAAACCGTGGGAAAGTTGACAATTTAAAGCATTTTTGTAATCTCTGCGGATTGCCTATTACAACCAGGACTATGTACGGCAGTGGACAGAAATGGAAAGAAGAGCTGGGTGCCCTTGCGTATGCTGCATCATTACAGAAACTACCGTTGGTGCCGACAGAGGAGGAAGAGAGAGCTGCTGTCGAAAATGATCAGTCCTTGTTGATAGTTGGAGACAATCAAATTTCTGACCCCTTGAAAGCAACTGACGGATGGTTAGACGAAGTCCAGAGTCTGAAACTGTGGATATTGCAGAACATTTGCTAAGCAAGGATGAGAAATCGCTACTCCACCGACTTTGTAATGACTACAAGGAAGGTGGGCCTCGCATATAACCTCTTTGGTGTCACGTTTGTTTTGATAAGTTGACAGACATACGATATGTGCATGCATGCAGTTCGTTTAAAGAACATGTCAATATTACGCGCCATGTCATTCATGGCGCGACATTACGGTCATAAGCCGATGCACGAAAACGGCGTCATCAGCCACATTACAATTCGGCACAGTTTCAGGATATTGACAAAATAAATGTGCAAGAAACTTACAATTTTAGTCTGTCTTTTACATCCATCTGGATCTTTCTTTTCTGTGGGGAAATTGTGTAGAATGAATGGAGGTTTACAACCACATTTTTTTTCTTCTTTCCCTTCTTTGTGTGGACTCGGCGGAGTTTTGCAATTGTGTGTTTTCAGCCAACTTTTAAGCCTATAAATTCTGTTCGAGCATTTGAAAACAGCACAATGCACAGCTGTCATTATTGTATGCGTCGCTTAAGGCTTAAAGCCTTTGAAAACAATCCCCGTAAGCCTTAACTTTTACAGTCCGCTAATGCTACTGTATACGAAATTCGATGGGAGCGGTGTGAGTTTGGTAGTTGGAATTTTTGCCCTCGTTTGACCCACACATGCGCAGATGTGTTGCGCATTTCGCTTACTGAGAGGGTAGCGTCAACTGAGAACATAGTGCCATTTTGGGGCCAATTGTGCTTAACTACTGAATGAAAGTTTTATGATTTCAACATTTTTAAAATCATTTAACCACATACAGCAACACATCCAGGTACAGGTACTATAAAAATAAAAATAATTAAGGTATCATATTTACAATTCATGATGATTTATTTAATTAATTTAAAGCCTGATTTATGCTTCTGTAACTCGGTGTCATGCAATGACGGCTGTGACATTTGTAAAGTTCTCCGTCGCTGGATTATGCTTTATTATGGATTAATCTGACCCACAACACGCTTTTCTTTCTACAGCCATCGCCTCCGATTCAAAAGTAAGGTGTACAAGTTCCTCTCTTTCCAACTCTATGTTGTAAATTTGCAGACTTTTCTGATCCATTTGTAATCAGCGTGCGCACTGCAAAAACTATAAAAATATGACAGGAGACAAAGTAGTGAAAGCAGAAAAGTGTCAGATCACACACAGCCTTTCGCACTGTCTGATTTAACAAGTGTACGTTCGGCTGCGGGTCCAAGTCTGAACACAGTATGAAAAATAAACGGCCAGTCTGTTAATCACAGAAATGACTCCGGTCTCACAGCCGAGGGGTTTTTCCAAATACAAATACATTGCGATCGGACGGGACATTTTAATCAATGTGAGCAAAAAATCTGTTATACAAAACCCATTATATACGGTGTTTATTACAGGGAAAACAATACCAAAACTTTGGGACTTTTTTGTCCGGTGACTGCGAATATCCGATTTATACGATGATGGTTTACATAGGAATGAACAATAAATTTACCTCAAAACTTTGACAATGAAGTCACTTCCATCCCACACAGCTGACTTTTACCAAATTTTTCTTCTGTTCGGATCTGAAGGGAATCTGTACATCTTGAAGCACTTGTTGTGTCTATTTGTGCATCCAAATGTATAGCAACCCAACATTTTCAGCAAATAAATAAATAAAATAGCTGGATTGACATACAGACAGATAAACAGCAAACACTATTTTGGCCCCAAGATGGCATCACAAGTCAAGTGACCATTTTTTGTTTTTCTTTACTCATCATGTCGCTACTCTGAAACAAGTCACTCTAGCACTGGGACTCTCTCGCAGCAACTTTTCCGTCGCTCAAGGAGCAGTTTCCTCTGAGTGTGTGCGCACTTAATATCTATGTGTGTGAAATAATATAACACCCGAACGGATTTTTTAAGCAAGTGTGGTTTTGGCGCCAATCTGACACCATAGGGGAACACATTGAGGAGACACAGTTTGGTATCGACAACCATCATACCAACTTGTCATTGGTTATGTCTGTGTTTCTCAAGATAAGGTTGCATGACATTGCCAAACTCACCTCTCTTGACCTGCAGAAAGGGAACATGAGAAAGAAGCTCTACAAAACAGTCCTCTTAGTGGACCACGATATTGAATATAACACCTTGGACACCATTGGCATGTTAATGTCAGGCATCCACCAGAAACAGGTCTGATATAGGGCAGTAAAAAAAACACGGGTGGATGACATTGTGAATTTTGGGGTTTAAGGTAATTCCCAAGGACAAAAAGTTCAAATTTGCCTGAATTTCTGTTTTTCAAACTTTTGTATTTTTCTGTCTCTTGCAGAGTTTCATTGATTGAAATACTGTTTTAGTAACTGAATTGTGTAAGTAATAAAATACATTTTCTTGTGTCAATACATGCAATAATACACAATAAAAGGTGATATTCAGCAAACACGACATGTTTGTGCTATAACTTTCAGCCCATTGTTCATGCCATTTTTGTGAATTGATCACTAGTATTTTTAATCATGCGTAATATGCACAACTTAAGTGATGTTCAAGTCAAGTCTCAAGTCAAAATGACCACCAATTGTTTGCAAGCTGACTTGAGACTTGACTTGGGACTTGCAGACTGATGACTTGAGAATGACTTGACAGTGACTTTGTCCCACCTCTGCTAATATACAGTGAGGAAAATAAGTATTTGAACAACCTGCAATTTTGCAAGTTCTCCCACTTAGAAATCATGGAGGGGTCTGACATTTTCATCTTAGGTGCATGTCCACTGTGAGAGACATAATCTTAAAAAAAAGAAAAAAAAATCCGGAAATCACAATGTATGATTTTTTAAATAATTTATTTATATGTTACTGCTGCAAATAAGTATTTGTACCCCTACCAACCAGCAAGAATTTTGGCACACACAGACCTGTTCATTTGTCTTTAAGAAGCCCTCTTATTCTGCACTCTTTACCTGCGTTAATTGCACCTGTTTGAAGTTGTTACCTGTATAAAAGACACCTGTTCACACACAATCAATCACACTCGAACCGGTCCACCATAGCCAAGACCAAAGAGCTGTCTAAGGACACCAGGGACAAAACTGTAGACCCGCACAAGGCTGGGATGGACTACAGGACAATAGGCAAGCAGCTTGGTAGAAGACAACAACTGCTATGATTATTTATTAGAAAGTGGAAGAAACACAAGATGACTGTCAATCTCCCTTGGTCTGGGATTCCATGCAAGATCTCACTTTGTGGGGTAAGGATGATTCTGAGAAAGCTCAGAACTACACAGGAGGACCTGGCCAATGACCTGAAGAGGGCTGGGACCACAGTCACAAAGATTACATTAGTAACACATGATGCTGTCATGATTTAAAATCCTGCAGGGCAGCAAAGTCCCCCTGCTCAAGCCAGCACATGTCCAGGCCCATTTGAAGTTCACCAGTGACCATCTGGATGATCCAGAGGAGGCATGAGAGAAAGCCATGTGGTCAGATGAGACCAGAATAGAGCTTTTTGGAATCAACTCCAGTTACCATGTTTAGAGGATGAGAACAACCCCAAGAAAACCATCCCAACCATGAAGCAGGGGGGTGGAAATATTATACTCTGGGGGTGCTCTTCTGCAAAGGGGACAGGACGACTGCACCGTATTGAAGGGAGGATGGATGGGGTCATGTATTGCGAGACTGTGGCAAACAACCTCCTTCCCTCAGTAAGAGCATTGAAGATGGGTCATGGCTGGGTCTATTTTGCAAATTCTCTCACTTAGAAATCATAGAGGGGTCTGAAATTTTCATCTTAGGTGCATGTCCACTGTGAGAGACATAATCTAACAAAAAACAATCCGGAAATCACAATGTATGATTTTATAATAATTTATTTGTATGTTACTGCTGCAAATAAGTATTTCAACACCTGTGAAAATCAATGTTAATATTTGGTACAGTAGTCTTTGTTTACAATTACAGAGGTCAAACGTTTCCTGTAGATTTTCACCAGGTTTGCACACACTGCAGCAGGGATTTTGGCCCATTCCTCCACACAGATCTTCTCTGGATCAACCAGGTTACTGGACTGTCACTGAGAAACATGAAGTTTGAGCTCCCTCCAAAGATTTTCTATTGAGTTTAGGTCTGGAGACTGGCATGGTCACTCCACAACCTTGGTATGCTTCTTATACAGCTACTCCTTGGTTATCCTGGTTGTGTGCTTTGGGTCATTGTCATGTTGGAAGACCCATCCACAACCCATCTTCAATGCTCTAACTGAGGGAAGGAAGTTGTTCCCCAAAATCTCGCAATCCATGGCCACGATCATCCTCTCCTTAATACAGTGCAGTCGTCCTGTCCCATGTGCAGAAAAACACCCCCAAAGCATGATGCACTGTCCCTACTGTGAAGCATGGGGATGGAACCCATGCTTCACAGTAGGGACAGTGTTTTGGGGATGGTACTCAGCATTCTTCTTCCTCCAAACACAGCAAGTGGAATTAAGACCAAAAGTTTTATTTTGGTCTCATTTGACCACATAACTTTCTCCCATGACTCCTCTGGATTATCCAAATGGTCCTGGGCAAACTTAAGACGGGCTTGGACGTGTGCTGATTTAAGCAGGGGAACCTTCCATGCCATGCATGACTTTAACTATTGACGTCTTAGTATATTATCCACAGCAACCTTGGAAACAGTGGTGCCAGCTCTCTTCAGGTCATTGACCAGCTCCTCCCATGCAGTTCTGGGCTGATTCCTCACCTTTCTTAGGATCACTGATACGTTACGAGGTGGGATCTTGCGTGGAGCCCCAGTCCGAGGGAGATTGACAGTCATGTTTAACTTCTTCCAATCTCTAATAATTGCTCCAACAGTTGATCTTTTTTCACCAAGCTGCTTGGCAATTGCCCCGTAGCCCTTTCCAGCCTTGTGGAGGTCTACAATTTTGTCTCTGGTGTCTTTGGACAGCTCTATGGTCTTAGCCATGTTAGTAGTTGGAGTCTTACTGATTGTGTGGGGTGGACAGGTGTCTTTAGGCAGCTAACGACCTCAAATAGGTGCTTCTAATTTGGAATAATAAGTGGAGTGGAGGTGGACTAACAGGTCTTTGAGGGCCAGAATTTCTGCTGATTGGCAGGTGTTGAAATACTTATTTGCAGCAGTAACATGCAAATAAATTATTTAGAAAAGTCATACATTGTGATTTCCGGATTTTTTTTTTTTTTTTTTTTTTTTGGATTATGCCTCTCACAGTGGACATGCACCCAAGACGAAAATTTCAGACCCCTCCATGATTTCTAAGTGGGAGAATTTGCAAAATCGGAGGGTGTTCACATACTTATTTTCCTCACTGTATGTCTGTGATTGAAATACCTTAGACAGGCTAACGTGTTAGCATCACTCCCATTAAGTTTTCCAAACAAATTAAGAACAAAATTAAGAACACAAATTAAGAATATGAATTAAGAACAAATTAATGCTCATTAACAGACCATTAACCCACCTTTATAACAAATGCAGACAGTCAAGTGAACCAGAGCATGTCAACGGATCAATATTATTATCCTGAGGGCCCCTTCACTGCCCAACAAGGTGCCTGATATAAAAGCACTAAATTAGTCGCTGAACGCGTCCTGATCTCAAACTCAACACTGACCTCAAAAATGACTTAAGCGACTGGGAAAAAGCAGCAATATGCCAAAAAGCTGTCATTTTTCCACCCATATACATACACACACATACAACCCCTGGCAAAAATTATGGAATCACCGGCCTCGGAGGATGTTCATTCAGTTGTTTAATTTTCTAATTTTCAATTCTGAGGAAAAAATTATGGAATCATGAAAAACAAAAGAACGGTCCAACACATCACCAGTATTTTGTTGCACCACCTCTGGCTTTTATAACAGCTTGCAGTCTCAGGCATGGACTTAATGAGTGACAAACAGTACTCTTCATCAATCTGGCTCCAACTTTCTCTGATTGCTGTTGCCAGATCAGCTTTGCAGGTTGGAGCCTTGTCATGGACCATTTTCTTCAATTTCCACCAAAGATTTTCAACTGGATTAAGATCCGGACTATTTGCAGGCCATGACATTGACCCAATGTGTCTTTTTGCAAGGAATGTTTTCACAGTTTTTGCTCTATGGCAAGATGCATTATCATCTTGAAAAATGATTTCATCATCCCCCAAACATCCAATTCAATTGATGGGATAAGAAAAGTGTCCAAAATATCAACGTAAACTTGTGCATTTATTGATGATGTAATGACAGCCATCTCCCCAGTGCCTTTACCTGACATGCAGCCCCATATCATCAATGACTGTGGAAATTTACATGTTCTCTTCAGGCAGTCATCTTTATAAATCTCATTGGAACGGCACCAAACAAAAGTTCCAGCATCATCACCTTGCCCAATGCACATTCGAGATTCATCACTGAATATGACTTTCATCCAGTCATCCACAGTCCACGATTGCTTTTCCTTAGCCCATTGTAACCTTGTTTTTTTCTGTTTAGGTCAGTTTGGTCACAGACGTTGACTCCAGTTTCCTCCCATTCCTTCCTCATTTGTTTTGTTGTGCATTTTCGATTTCTGAGACATATTGCTTTATGTTTTCTGTCTTGACGCTTAGATGTCTTCCTTGGTCTACCAGTATGTTTGCCTTTAACAACCTTCCCATGTTTGTATTTGGTCCAGAGTTTAGACACAGCTCACTGTGAACAACAAACATCTTTTGCAACATTGCGTGATGATTTACCCTCTTTTAAGAGTTTGATAATCCTCTCCTTTGTTTCAACTGACATCTCTCATGTTGGAGCCATGATTCATGTCAGTCCACTTGGTGCAACAGCTCTCCAAGGTGTGATCACTCCTTTTTAGATGCAGACTAACGAGCAGATCTGATTTGATGCAGGTGTTAGTTTTGGGGATGAAAATTTACAGGGTGATTCCATAATTTTTTCCTCAGAATTGAGTGAGTCCATTTTTTTTTTTCCCTCTGCTTGGTCTAAAAAAGTAACCGTTACTGACTGCCACAATTTTTTTTCCTGATTTCTTATAGTGTTTCTTAAAGCCAGAAAGTTGCCATTTGAAATGACTTTAGTTTTGTGTCATGTCTGTGATCTGCTTTTTTTCTACAAAATTAAACAACTGAATGAACATCCTCCGAGGCCGGTGATTCCATAATTTTTGCCAGGGGTTGTATATATATACACATACATATACATATACGAGGTCTATTAGAAAAGTATCCTACCTTTTTATAAAAAAAAAAAAAAAAAATGTAATTGTTTTTAATGAAAGACGTGCAGACGGATTGGCGCGTCGGCTCACAGCCGGCGCAGCACGCCCGCCACAGGAAAAACACCTCCGTGTTGATAACCATTTGTAAAATCCAGGCGGCTTTTGGTGGCTTTCAGTTGAGTGAGTATCAGAAATTGTTTAACAGCAGGGCATGTTCCAACTTGTCCTTAAGGCTTCCAACGGAGGTGTTTTTCCTGTTGTGGGTGCGCTGCGCCGGCTGCAAGCCAACGCGCCAATCCGTCCGCACATCTTTCATAAAACAAAAATCTCCTTTAACAGTGGAATGTCCGGATATACTGCTGATTCCGACCTCTTCTGAAAGTTCTCTGTTGTCTCACAATGTCCTGGGTCAACAGAGGCTTAAATTTGGAGGTTTTCAGCTTGAAACAGGATGACGACGTCGCCTCGGAGCGCTGCGCGACGTCCCGCTCCGTGGGAAGTCCTTACAGAGATAGAAACAATCCAAAATCTCTCATCAGCCGTTAAAATTTTCACCGAAAACCAGCTTAATTTGTCGAATGGTGTCCACTCGGATGTGCCTCACAGTTTTGGAAAAAATTTTGATGAAGCACAGCGCCAGTCTCTCAGCAACTTCTCAGACAAAGGAATTCCGACGAGGGGGCTGGACCACTCCTCCCACAAGGCGTGCTCACAGGCGAATGACGTCACCGACAGGTGTGAAAAAACTCTCGCATGCACACGAGGGTTCAAGCTTGGCTGATGTAATCACACGTGATTCAAATCCATATGGTTTTTAAAAAAAATAAGGTTGGATACTTTTCTAATAGACCTCGTACATACATACATACATATACACATACATACACACATATACACATACGTATTTTCAAAATTTTTCATACAGGATTTGAAAATGGCTGCCAAGGTGCAGACACACAGCATGACACCTCCTGTGTGTTTGCCACAAAAATGCAAGAAAAAACCTTGGATTTTACCATCAACTTGCCTTCTTACATTCATATCCCTCTATCTGCTCTGGAGTTTAACGTGGCCACGAAAAATGGATAATTTAACCATCATTCCAGCCAAGCTGAGTCAACATCTCCTGTTCACAAGGTTCTTGGATTTGGGACATGCTAGACCACCCCCAGGTAAACATGAACAATCTCATCCATTACAACCATCTGTGGGGGTAGTAAATCTTGTGATCATATTGCTTTTGGCTGGGGATATTGAAATAAATCCTGGACCTGTCCTGAACACAAACAATTTGGGTGTGGTACAGCTAGCAAGCCATATGTCACAGCCCTGTTATCCACCTCAATCCACTGGGCTCCTGTCACCACCGCAGTTAGCAGGGCAACAACAACTGCAGCTACCTGGGTTCCTATCAGAGCTATCCATCCTTCCACCTCTGCTACCTGGGCCTCCACCTCTGCTACCTGGGCCTCCATGTGAGATAGCCGGGCCTCCACCTCTGCTACCTGGGGCTCTAAATGTGCTAGCCGGGCCTACACCTCTGCAAGCTGGGCCTCCACCTCTGCTAGCTGGGCCACCTGCACAGTTAGCCGGGCCTCCTGCACAGTTAGCCGGGCCTCCTGCACAGTTAGCTAGGCCTCCAGCACAGCTGACCGGGCCTCCAACTCTGCTAGCAGGGCCTCCAGCACAGCTGACCGGGCCTCCTGCACAGTTAGCCGGACATCCACCTCTGCTACCTGGGCCTACACCTTCAGCACAACCAACTGTTCTTCCACCCCCGCAAGCAGAGATTCTACGCCAGAGGGCTGAGGACTTGCTACAGCTAGAGTCCCCTAAGCCTTCCCTGCGGACTGGACCAGTATTTGTTGGGCAAGCTACAACCAGGCAAGACCTGGGTAAGAGGGACAAAGACCGTAGATTAATACCTGATGCTCAAAATGTGGTTATAAAAAACAAGCAACCAAAATGTTCCAAACTGTTAATCATGCTAAAGTCCTTTGGGACCCACATGTAAAGCCTAAAGGTTTATTTGGTGGACATATAAATGTAAGGAGTTTTGTTTCAAAATCAGAACAAATAGAACAGTTGTTGACCAACTCTAATTTAGATTATTTATGTTTGACAGAAACTTGGTTAACACCAACCTTACCAGCAGGGTTAGTTAATATGGCAGGATATAAAGTATTTAGGTATGATAGATCTTGTGGTAGGGGAGGGGGTGTCTTGATTTATGTACGGGATGTCTTACAATGTACGCAAATTGACATTCAAGAAACTTCATTAGAATGTGTTGGAGTTCAAATTACTCTATAACCACAAATGTCCTTTTTGGTGGTGGTTCTCTACAGACCACCAAATACAAAAGATGTATTTTTTGATAAATTGACATTCTTAAAAGATTTAGCAGTAAGGAATTAATTATTATGGGAGATTTTAATCTGAACTGGACTGATAAAACAAAAAGGAAAAACCTAAAAGATATCATAACTAAATTTAATATGACACAAAATTACTAAATCATCTCAAACTTTACTAGACTTAATTTTTACCAATAAACCTGACCGTATTGGAAAAAGTTACAATTTGATAAAAGGGTTGTCAGATTATAACTTAACTTTAATTGCTAGGAAGTTACCCAAAACAGTACAAAAATGAAATGGGTAGCAAGAAACTGATAAAGTTTATACCTCGCAAAAACAGTTTAATAGACTGGACAGGTATGAATGTAGGCAACAACTGTGAAAAAAATGTGAAAACGTGATTATAAAGATCAGATCTGTAATTGCATACTATACTAAAACAAAGTCACTCAAAAATAAGAAAAAACCTAATTTACCATGGTTTAACGAGTCAATTTGGGTGTTGATGAAGAAAAGAGATTATGCCCTAAAAATGTATTTGAAATCAGGCCTCTTAACGAGCCGGCTTATATATACAAATTTAAGAAATAAGGTCACCTCAAAATTGAGAGCTGACAGAGCAAATTTTTTTCTAGAAATAATAAAAGAAGCAAGGGGAAACAATAGAGTTCTATGGAAAAATATAGATAAACTCTCAGGTAAGACAAAATTAGCAAATGAAACAAATTAAAAATCCATGGGGAAGATGAACCTGAAAATTATCTAATTGCTGAACATTTTAATTATTACTTTTCAAATTCTGTCTTAGAATTAAGTAAACATTTTAAAAACGAACACCCCAACCAAATTTTAACTTTCACTGAAAGTTCCTTTAAGCTAAAATCTACAAATGAAACTACTGTGAACAAAGTTCTTTCATCTTTATCAAATTCTAAAGCAAATGATATTTATGGACTTGATATCATATTCCTTAAAAAATAAACAATCTTTTGCATTTCCTTTGACAAAAATAATTAATGGCTCATTTGACGAGTGAACTTTCCCCACTGCATTAAAAACTGCAGTTAGAATTCCAATTTATAAATCAGGAGATAAAGTTGTGAGCAATTATAGACCAATTAGTATAATTCCTGTCTTCTCAAAAGTTACAGAAAAAATTGTTGCTGAACAGTTGACAGTACATTTTGAAGAAAATTACATTCTGCATCCTTTTTCAGCGGTATAAGAAATTCTCTGAGCATCCAAGGAGTCAAAATGTACATGAATGCAATGATAATGTCTCACTTAACTTTTGGTATTTCAAACAATGAAACCACTGGAATCAATCCATAAACAGGCACTTAAAATTATTGATAGAAAATCACGACTATATCATCATTGCAAAATACTTGGCAAACATAAAATGCTAAGTTTTGAAAACATGGCTGTATTTTCAAACTTAGGTCTGTTGTTCAAAATTATTAATAATATGGCTCCTCCACCGCTGAAAATGTTTGCTACACTGACCTCTGAACAGATGACCAGAACAACAAGGTCCACATACCAGGGTCAGTGTGGCATCCCCAAAAGAAAGACTGCTCTCGGCCTATCAGCTTTTTCCTTTAAAAATATAACTGAATGGAATAAATTACCAATAGAGTTAAAACTATGTAAAGACTACACAAAGTTTAGCATCGATTAAAAAAAAAAATAAATTTAATAACGACTCAGACATGTCGCCATTAATGAACTGATGGGGAGGGGATGGGGATTGCGGGGTGTGTAGTTTATTTGTAATTATATTTATGTGGACTCAGGTGATATAGTGTTTTTTAATGGTTGATTAATATAGAATGTGTTTTAAATGTTTTTGCTATTGTGTATGTACATAGATTGTATTAATGTGTATATAGACTGCATTGTTTTATGATATGTGTTTTGTATGTCACAGGGACTGCAGATGGAAATTAGCTCAAAGAGCTATAGTCTGGTACAACGCATCTTTTTAATGTTTTATTCATGCTTTTGTACATAGTCCCTGCCAAATAAACCAAATAAAATAAAAAATATATATATACATATACACACATATATACACATATATACATATACACACACACACACTTGAAACATTTTAGTTTGTATGTAATGAGTAAAAAAAAAAAAAAAAAAAAGGAATTTTTACTTCCTGAAATATCTGACAAAAAAAAAAAAGAAGAACTTTTTCATGATATTGTAATTTTTTTAGATGTACCTGTATGTCAAGGAAATGTGCTGCAGGCATTTATAAAAAGGGACCATCACTTACTCAGTGGCGGGCCAAATAGCACAGTGTCCAAAGATTTCAGCTGCAACTTTTGCAAATGGCTGCGATCCAGAATCTTTAGGATTGAGGCTGTCAGAGTGGTGTTCTTTACAGCTAGCCTGAGAGAAAAGAGAATCATTTAACAAGAATAAAGTAGAGTAAATGGAAAAATTATTTCCAACACATAACCACCACTATCTTTTTAACGCAGCAGTTCATAATAAGCTGATCACCATAGATAAATATTTAAAGCTTCACAAAGTCAGTCCCTTTCCCCAAAGGAAATTTGTTGCATTTACAATAATAAATAAATAAATTAATTAATTAATTCACCTCACTGGGAATCATCACCTTATCATGGTGGAGAGGTTTGTGTGCCTCTATGAACCTGACAACTGTGTTGTCTGGAGCCTTTGGGCTCCTGGCAGCATCTCCCATGGCAAATTGGTCTCAGGCGAGAAGCCAGACTAAGAATGGTTCACAAGACACCATGACAGAGGAAATGTGACCAGGCCCGGAGGAAGCCTGGTCACATTTCCTGCCTGGCAATGTATCTCAGCCTCTCCATTCAGGCCTGGAGTCAGGCCTCCACTCTGTGGGCTCACCACTGGTGGGGAACCGCTGGTGTCGGATGCGCAGTCCCATGGGTGGCAGTGAAATCTGACTGCCTCGGTGGAGCAGACCCAGATGGCAGGGGTTAGCTCTGGGGGTTAGCTTGTGCAGGAGGTGAACGGATACCAGTTAGATCTGGTGAGCCTCGCCTCCACGCACAGCCTCGGCTCTGGAACCACTCTTGATAGGGGTTGGACCTTATTCATCTCTGGAGTTGCCCAGGGTGTGAGGCGCCGGGCATGTAAGGAAACTCACGAGTCCCCGGCTGTGCACCGCTATGTTGGAGTTTAACCTGGTAGATGAGAGAGGGTTGCTTCCCTGTGCCTTCGGGTGGTGTGGGGGGGGGGCTCTGACTGTTTGTGCGTATGCACCGAAAGGCAGTTTGGAGTATTCGGCCTTCTTGGAGTCCCTGAATGGAGTCCTGTATGGGGCTCCAGTGGGGGACTCCACTGTTCTGCTGGGGGACTTCAACACACACGTGGGCGATGAGAGACACCTGGAAAGGCGTGATTGGGAGGATCGGCTTCCCTGATCTAAACCCGAATGGCCATTTGTTATTGGACTTCTGTGCTAGTCATGGACTGTCCATAACAAACACCATGTTCGGACATAAGGATGCTCATAACTGTAACGTGGTGCCAGAGCACCCTAGGCCAAAGATCGATGATTGATTTTGTAATCGTATCATCTGATCTGAGGCAGCATGTTCTGGACACTTGGGTGAAGAGAGAGGCAGAGCCGTCAAATGATCACCATCTGGTGGCGAGTTGGATCAGACGGTGGGGGAGGACTTTTGGGAAGATCTAGTAAGTCCAAATGGATAGCACGGGTGAACTGGGAACGTCTGGAGGAGCCCACTGTCCGACAGATCTTCAACTCACACCTCCAGCAGAGCTGTTCTAGCATCCCTGTGGAGGTTGGGGGCATTGAACCAGAATGGGCAACGTTCAAAGTTTCCATTGCTGAAGCGGCAGCGGAGTGCTGTGGCCTGAAGGTCTTAGGTGCCTCAAGGGGCCGCAACCCTTGAACACTGTGGTGGACACTGGCGCTTAGGGAAGCCGTCTGACTGAAGAAGGAGTCCTTCTGGGATATGTTATCTCGGAGGACTCTGGAGGCAGTTGCAAGGTACAGAAAGGCTTTGGGTGTGGGGGCCTGTGTTGTATGAGATGTCTCTTCAACACTGCGTTGAGGTCTGGGACAGTGCCTAAGGAGTGGCAAACTGGGGTGGTGGTCCCTATATTTAAAAAAGGGGATCAGAGAGTGTGTGCCAATTACAGGGGCATCACACTACTCAGTCTCCCTGGCAAAGTCTACTCTAGGGTGCTGGAAAGGAGGGTTTGGCCGATAGTCGAACCTCTGATTGAAGAGGAACAATGCAGGTTCTGTCCTGGTCGTGGAACAACCGACCAGCTCTTCACTCTCACAAGGATCCTTCAGGGTCTCTGGGAGATACTGCAAGAGTATGGAGTGAGGGGGTCCCTTATCAGGGCCACTCAATCTCTGTGCTCACAAAGCTAGAGCTGTGTTCAGGTACTCGACAGTAAGTCAGACTCGTTTCCAGTGGGGGTTGGCCTCCACCAGGGCTGTGCCTCATCACCAATCATGTGTGTGACATACATGGATAGGCTATCAAGGCGTAGTTGGGGGGAGGAGGGTTTCCAGTTTGGTGGGCTACGGGTCTCATCACTGCTTTTTGCAGATGATGTGGTCCTGTTGGCTTCATCAGCCTGTGACCTCCAACACTCAATGGATAAGCAGAGTGTGAAGTGGCTGGGATGACGATCAGCACCTCTAAATCTGAGGCAATGATTCTCAGCAGGAAACCATGGATTTCCTGCTCCGGGAAGGGAATGTGATCTTGCCCCAAGTGAAGGAGTTCAAGTATCTTGGGATCTTGTTCACGAGTGAGGGGATAATGCAGCCTGATATTGGCTGGAGAATTGGCGCAGCAGGGGCGGTATTGCATTCGCTCAGCCATACTGTTGTGATGTCAAGGGAGCTGAGCCAAAAGGCAAAGCTCTCGACCTACTGGTCAATCTTCATTCCTGCTCTTGCCTACGGTTATGAGGCTTGGGCCATGACCAAAAGCACTACGTCACAGGTACAAGCAGTCGAAATGGACTTCCTTAGGAGGGTGGCTGGTGTCTTAGAGATAGGGTGAGAAGCTAAGTCATCCATGGGGAGCTCGGAGTGGAGCCGTTGCTCCTTCGTACTGAAAGGAGCCAGCTGAGGTGGTTTGGGTATCTGGTAAGGATGCCCCTTGTGTGCCTCTCTAGGGAGGTGTTCCAGGCACATCCATATGGGTGGAGACCCCAGGGAGACCCAGAACTAGGTGGAGAGATAATATCTCCACAGTGGCCTGGGAACGCCTCAGGATCTCTCTGTCAGAGGTGGTCAATGTGGCCCGGGAAAGGGAAGTCTGGGGTCCCCAGCTAGAGCTGTTGCCCTGCAATCCCATTACAGATAAGCAGTTGAAGATGAGTGATAAATAGATTCATCAAGTAATGCCAAAGGCAAAATAAATTATTTAAGGATTTTCCGTGAAATCATAAAATTGGGTAGGGCTCATTTTAATTTGGGCTAAATGTCATAGTGCCAAATCTTTTCATAATTTTGGGTGTGCATATTTCAAAATATGAGGGAAGATTTGAAAAAAAAAATGTATTGAAGTCTTGAAGCCACTTGCTAAAGGGTTATAGGATGCAAAATTACCTCCTTTTTACAGCTTGGGTTTAAAGATAAACATCCTCAAAGTTCTATTCTGTGACTGTGCCATCAAAAACAAATCTCACAAATGGCTCACATCGGGGTGAATGTGAGGCATTTGATCTGAAAAGCACTTTGAGCGTCTGATGCAGATGGAAAAGTGCTATATAAATGCAGTCCATTTACCACTTAAATCTACTGTAGGCAAAATTGAACACTCAGTCCACTTATTTTACACTTGTAGGATATAACACTTCAGTATCTGGACCCCTACTTAAACTGTGAGCCACCCAATAAGATCGTATAACTTCTTTGTGGCTAGTAAAACATACAAAGACAGGGTACCCTCACGGAAACCAAGTCCAAATTATACCAGGAAATGTATAAAATAACTAAAATTTTAGTTCTATTGTACTTTCAAACAAATGTATGAAGCACTTAATATAATCATAAAATTAGCAACACAAGACAAAAAAGAAGAATTTAACAGTGTAGCATTAAAACAATTCATGGTATGGGAAAATAAGAAATTCAAAATCCACAACATTATTCAAAATATAATATGCTTGTCTAATCCACAATCTATCTGATATCCAAATAAAAAGGCAATGGAGCATCCAGACAACAGTTCAGTAACACATTAAAAGTGTAGCAAGGTTACTTTAGTACACATCTATTGACATGTGTACTAACTGTAAGCTTGCTTAATCATTATTAATAAAATAAGGAACATACGTTTTAAAAGAGTTAGTGAAGTTCATATTTTGGAGAACTTAGCAGAAGTTTGTGTAGAACTTTGTCTTACCTAGGCATGACACTTCCATTAAAAAAATTCTTGCGAAATGCATCCACATACTGTGGCAGTTCCACATAGGAGATGAGCCATTCTACCACTTCATCCACTGTCCAGTTATAAACTAGAGGGAGGGAGAAAAAAAAGCATAAGCATGCAGTCAGAGTCCTCAACGATCCATGTGCCATGATATTTGCAGAATGAAGTATCTACTGGGTTACACAATCAATCCACAACTAAATAAATGTGGATGACCACTGTGTCAAAATATTGGCTGGAAATATCCATGTTTACAAATTCCATGTTCCTTCTGTATGTCAAGATGCACACATGATTTCCTACATCCCTCAGCCTTTTAAATGCATAGTTTGCTGTCCGGGTGACATAGCAAAAAGTTACGATCCTACCCGCCGTATTGATCAATCAATCAATATTTGTCACAATTTATACAGTATACAGTCTGTTCTTGCTACGTGAGCTCTACAATATATCTAAGTGTAAGAATTAATCATTTTTCCAGCCAGTTTTCTTGAACAATGTCAGGGGATGAAAACATGGACATTTACAAGTCAGTGAATACGTCTTAGACTTTATTTATATCAATCATTCAGAAATACAAACAGTGTGGTACTTTATGGTAAATCTGTGTCAGGTAGGCAGTTCTCAAAAATTAAATGTCCATGCTGGAAGGAGACAAGTGAGGGAAACCACCAAGACAACTTGGAAGAATTTTTGCTTCTGTGGGTATGAGTGGAGAAACTGAGAACAGAGCAACATTTTATTTTTATTATCATTTAACACAGAGTCCCAACTTTTTCTGATTTGTGGTTGTTTTCTGTTGCATTTCTGAAATTACACAACTGCTATGAGGAAAAGTGTTAACATTTTATTGTTTTTTTTGAAACTTTTTAGAATGAAGGTAAACACTAAAGTCTTATAAAGAAGGAAAAAAATATCTGGGCATGTGCAAGAAAACTGATATAGATTGAACAGAACAAAGCAGGCTGATATGACTTCCCATGTTTTTTGGAAAATAAGAATAAAATATGAGATAACTTACTTTGAAATAAATAAAACATATAGCTGTAGCCTAATAACTTTGAAAAGTAACAAAATTAGCAGCTTGTATTTTCATTCTGAATGGAGTACATTTTAGTGTGATGATGTAATTTAGTTTTTCTCCTCCTCAGTCATGTATTGTGCTTGAACATAAAACTACATTAACTCACAATCTAAAATAAATACTTTTAAAAATACAATCTTATTAGAGTTCAAAGTTCTCACCTGATTAATGTGAGAACCTGTGCTTGGCATTGAGACACTGCTCCATTCAGCCCCACTCCCCACTCTCCCTGCCTGTATGAGCGAGCAGCTCCACACATGCAGACAGCTCGTTGGAAAAACTCCACATTTTAGACAGCTTTCAGCAAACCGTACATGCTTTTTTTTTTCCCGCCATCTTTTTCGAAAATTGACAATCTAAATGAAGGCTAGACGTTCGCTATCCAAAACTCTGTTGTAATCTCCGAATGGCTCGGTTATTTAAAGCGCAAGTTTGGAGAAAAAAAAAAAACAGACTTGTCGAAGACTTAATCACAAGGCCGACAAGATTTTTAACTAGACATAATAATTATAATAATTTATAATTTATTAATTTATATAGCGCCAAATTACGAGTAATCGCCTCAAGGCGCTTCACAAACATTTAAAAGCAGAATAAAATAAAATAAGATTAAAACAAATAAAAAAATGTTACCATAAAAAGGTAAAAGAAATAAAAGAAATAAAAAAAGACACACAATCATATAAAATACTAATGATAAAACAGGGAGAACAAATGTGTCTTCAGCCAGGCTTTAAAAGTCTCCACAGAGTCCGACTGTCGTATCAGCACAGGCAGATCATTCCACAGAGCCGGGGAGCAGTGATAAAAAGCTCTGTAACCCGCTGACTTTTTCTTCACCCTCGGGACACACAATAGTCTTGCACCCTGTGAATGCAGAGCCCTAGCCGGCACATACGGCTCAACCAGGCCGGCCAGATAGGAGGGTGCCAGTCGGTGAACAGTTTTATAGGCCAATAGTAATACTTTAAAATCCGATCTCAAAGAGACTGGAAGCCAGTGAAGGGATGCCAGAACCAGTGTAATATGGTCAAACCTTCTGCTTCGTGTCAGAAGTCTGGCAGCAGCATTTTGAACCAGTTGAAGAACCCTGATGCTGGACTGTGGTAAACCAGAAAATAAAGCATTACAATAGTTCAATCTAGAAGAAACAAAAGCATGAATAAGAGTCTCAGCATCAGCCATAGACAGGATGGGACGAATCTTTGCTATATTTCTTAGATGAAAGAAAGAAGTCCTTGTAATGTCCCTAATGTGGAGGTCAAAGGACAACGTAGGATCAAAAATTACCCCACGTTTCCTCACTTTGTCAGTATGATGTATAACACATGAACCTAGGCTAAGCGCTAGCTGATCAAATTGATGCCGATGTCTTGCTGGACCAAGAACCATCATTTCAGTCTTATCAGAGTTCAAAAGTAGAAAGTTGTTAGACATCCAACTTCTCACTGCTGCGAGACAGTCCTGTAAAGATTTTATGTGGACAGGATTTCCAGCAGCTATCGGCATATACAACTGAGTATCATCAGCATAGCAATGAAAATCAACCCCAAAACGCCGCAAAATGTTCCCAAGAGGTGCCATATACAGGGAAAAAAGCAGGGGACCCAGAACGGATCCCTGCGGAACCTCGAACTTCATGCCCCTAAAATCAGAGGTAGTGTCGTTGCACAAAACACAGTGGGAACGACCAGACAAATAAGATGTCAACCACGCAAGAGCAGTTCCAGTAATCCCGAAACAAGTTTTCTAGCCTATCAAGTAAAATATGATGATCAACGGTGTCAAACAGAGCACTGAGATCCAGCAACACCAATACTGTAGTAGTATCAGAGTACATTGCTCACAGAAGATCACTAACTACTTTAATAAGTGCTGTTTCTGTGGAGTGATGTTTTCTAAAAGCAGACTGCAGTGGCTCAAAAAAGGTCATTCTCAGTAAGATAGTCCACAAGCTGCCGTGAAACCACCTTTTCCAGAATTTTAGAGCAGAATGATAGATTTGATATCGGCCTATAATTTTTCAATATACCAGGATCAAGATTAGATTTCTTGAGTAGTGGTTTAACCACTGCAGATTTGAAACTATTTGGAACAGATCCAGAGTTTAGAGAAAGATTAACAATTTCCAGCACAGTTGGCCCAAGAATGGGCCAAAGATCCTTAAACAATTTTGTTAGTATAGGATCAAATAAACAAGTTGTGCTTTTAGTAGACATCACGAGTTTCATCAGCACACCTAGTGAGATACTGTCAAATTCCGTGGATCTAGGTAGCACCTCAGTAGTAGTCCCTAGCTCAGTAGCTGGATACAATGACTGGACCAAAGTATGCTGACATGTGCTCAACCTAATATCTTCTATTTTCTTTTCAAAATAGTCCAAAGTCCTGTGCTGAAAAAGGAGAACGACCAACAGGTGGCTGTCCATGAATAAGAAATGGCACCGTATCAAACAAAAACTTTGAATTATGCTTGTTTTTGTTTATCAATTCAGAGTAATAGGCCTGCTTCATAGCCAATAAAGCATGCTTATAATCTAAAATACAACCCCTGGCAAAAATTATGGAATCACCGGCCTCGGGAAGGAGTTCATTCAGTTGTTTTAATTTTGTAGAAAAAAAGCAGATCACAGACATGACACAAAACTAAAGTCATTTCAAATGGCAACTTTCTGGCTTTAAGAAACACTATAAGAAATCAGGAAAAAAAATTGTGGCAGTCAGTAATGGTTACTTTTTTAGACCAAGCAGAGGGGAAAAAAAAATATGGACTCACTCAATTCTGAGGAAAAAATTATGGAATCATGAAAAACAAAAGAACGCTCCAACACATCACTAGTATTTTGTTGCACCACCTCTGGCTTTTATAACAGCTTGCAGTCTCTGAGGCATGGACTTAATGAGTGACAAACAGTACTCTTCATCAATCTGGCTCCAAATTTCTCTGATTGCTGTTGCCAGATCAGCTTTGCAGGTTGGAGCCTTGTCATGGACCATTTTCTTCAACTTCCACCAAAGATTTTCAATTGGATTAAGAGCCGGACTATTTGCAGGCCATGACATTGACCCTATGTGTCTTTTTGCAAGGAATGTTTTCACAGTTTTTGCTCTATGGCAAGATGCATTATCAATATGAAAATGATTTCATCATCCCCAAACTCCTTTCAATTGATGGGATAAGAAAAGTGTCCAAAATATCAACGTAAATTTTGTGCATGTTATTGATGATGTAATGACAGTCATCTCCCCAGTGCGTGACATGCAGCCCCATATCATCAATGACTGTGGAAATTTACATGTTCTCTTCAGGCAGTCATCTTTATAAATCTCACTGGAACGGCACCAAACAAAAGTTCCAGCATCATCACCTTGCCAAATTCAGATTCATCACTGAATATGAATTTCATCCAGTCATCCACAGTCCACGATTGCTTTTCCTTAGCCCATTGTAACCTTGTTTTTTTCTCTTTAGGTGTTAATGATGGCTTTCGTTTAGCTTTTCTGTATGTAAATCCCATTTCCTTTAGGCGGTTTCTTACAATTCGGTCACAGACGTTGACTCCAGTTTCCTCCCATTCCTTCCTCATTTGTTTTGTTGTGCATTTTCGATTTTGAGACATACTGCTTTAAGTTTTCTGTCTTGACGCTTTGATGTCTTCCTTGGTCTACCAGTATGTTTTGCCTTTAACAACCTTCCCATGTTGTTTGTATTTGGTCCCGAGTTTAGATACAGCTGACTGTGAACAACCAACATCTTTTGCAACACTGCGTGATGATTTACCCTCTTTTAAGAGTTTGATAATCTTCTGCTTTGTTTCAACTGACGTCTCTCGTGTTGGAGCCATGATTCATGTCAGTCCACTTGGTGCAACAGCTCTCCAAGGTGTGATCACTCCTTTATAGATGCAGACTAACGAGCAGATCTGATTTGATGCAGGTGTGAGTTTTGGGGACAAAAATTTACAGGGTGATTTCATAATTTATTCCTCAGAATTGAGTGAGTCCATATTTTTTTTCCCCCTCTGTTTGGTCTAAAAATGTAACTGTTACTGACTGCCACAATTTTTTTTCTTGATTTCTTATAGTGTTTCTTAAAGCCAGAAAGTTGCCATTCGAAATGACTTTAGTTTTGTGTCATGTCTGTGATCTGCTTTTTTTTTCTACAAAATTAAACAACTGAATGAACATCCTCCGAGGCCAGTGATTCCATAATTTTGGCCAGGGGTTGTAGCTTCACGCCACGCAAGGTGGAACACTTCTAGTCTGGAACTACGCCATTTCCGTTCCAACCCTCTAGCCTTCTGCTTAAGGTCACGCAAATAACTGGTGAACGAAGGTGTCTGTGCCTTGGGAAGGCATGGCCTTAATAGAGGAGGCGCAATCTTATCAAGTGTGGTTTTTAGCACTAAATTCAGGCTATCCGCAAGACTGTCTACCGACTGAAAAATTCATCATCTTGAAGTTAAGATTTCTGGTAGTCTCGCTTCGAGTTCAGCCAAAGTTGAAGGTTTAATACGTCGCAGCAATGATAGGCAAGGTTGCTGCTCCACTAAACACGGCAGCGGAATTGTAAACCTAATAAGCGAGTGGTCAGAGACCGCTGATGCAAGAGGCAGGATGTCGATATCTGTAACAGCAAGGCCACGTGCAAGAGCCGAATCCAGAGTATTACCACTGATATGCGTTGAACCATGAATGAACTGCTGAAATCCTAGTGCATCCATGATTTCCATAATGATTTACCAAGGGGATCAGAGGGCTTATTTATGTGAATGTTAAAGTCACCAATAATCAAAATGTTGTCTGCACTAGTTGAAAGACTAGAGATGAACGCGCCAAATTCATCTAAAAAATCGGAGTATGGGCCAGGAGGCCTATAGACAGTGACAACATAGCTGATTTCCAGTTTTATGACCTTGACAGTACTTAGCATCATGGGCATAACGAAGAATCAGATGCTCAAATGAATTATATTTATGACCCCCAACAGTTAATAAAGTAAACCTGGATTTATAAATAAAAGCAACACCCCCGCCTTTCCTCACATTACATGAAATGTGACTAAAGGTGTACGCCGGTGGGCAGGCATCATTCAGAGAAAGGACAGCTGTGGATTTAAGCCAGGTTTCACATAACCCAATCATGTCCAGGCGATGATCCACAATTAAGTCATTCAGCAGCAATGACTTCAGAGACAATGATCTGATGTTAATGAGACCCAAACTAAGGATCTCAGTGGGATCAGCAGATTTTAATTAAGTCATGCGGAAGTTCAGCTCCTCAGCAGCCAGTGATGCAGCGGGTTTCAGCGGCCGGAGGAGCTCAGGTGAAACACCGCGTAACCGCAGACAACAGCACCAGCGTAAAAACTCTGCAGCCCGGCGAGAGGCAGCAGCAGGAAGCTGCAGCAAAAACGGGCACAGCTTTAGTGGAGCCGGTCCGGTCATCGGACAGGACAGTCCAGGAACAACAGGATGAATCTAGCAGCCTCTCGTGTGCAGCGCGCGCTCCCATGCCCAAAAATATTGTCCGTCCCAGAGGAGGCGAGGATCAGACCCTCTAGTGAAGGCTGCCAGGTAGAACTTAAATTTCACCAACGCACCGCTCCGCTTTCCGTGCCTTCTAAAGCGCCTCCTCTGGAGAGGAGTGCAAGGAAAACGGAGCAGGTGCAGCGGGACCTCGGCGAGCACAGGTGGCAGAGCAGGGCGGGGCCCTCCCAGCCCGGACCCAGACGACAGCAGCAGCTCATAAAGAGCATTAATGTCCAAGAGAGACTGACGATTACACACAAGCAAGACAGAGATGTCCCGGCAGAACACAGAGCAAAAACACAGCTACAAATAAAAAACTCGACGAGCGGTAGAGACAGGGCCGACGGCATGCCAAACACACAGGCGCCATCTTGCCACCCACCCCTGCATTTTCCCCTGCTAGACTGATGTTTAGCAGGGGAAAATACCTACTTGACATAGTCCAAAAATTACTGGTGCGTGACCTCGGACCAGTTGATTTCTCTACCCCTGACTCATGTAAGAATTCAATGGTTAAGACGATTTGTATGAGCTCAAAGATGGAATGTTTCATTCAACTTAACTGATGCCTCTAATGAAACATTCCATCTTTCAATCAATGAAAATATTCTTTACATGGCACAAATGGAAAACATTCATTATTTATTTTATATGGCAACCAAATAAAGCTGCATCTACCTATAAAGCAAGATGCATCTGTGTGTATGTGGCTCGCACATCTCTGACTGTCAGATCGGCGCCAGCTTTCGGATATGGCTTGCGCAGGCCACAATGATGTGCTTTTATTATGAAAATTTTTGGGATTAATTTTCAAAACCTTTAAAGTCATCTTTACAGTCACAAGATGGAACGTTCTTGCGTGCCAGCTTAGACAAAGATGAGTCACTCTCTGCCTTAAACAGATGCCTATCTCTAACATGTTCAAGGGATAGAGATGGAAGAAAAAAATAATACACAAACACTCAGATATGTGAGCCACAGATGCTTCTTGCTTTATTATCATCACCAGGCGGAACATTCTCATGCGCCAGCTTCGACAAAAACATTCAAAAAGCTCCCACTTTTCTATAGGAATACATTATTCCTACGGGTACTGCACTAGTCATGTGAAATTTGACTTACAGGAAGTCAACATTGGAGCACAGTAGGCTCTGTGTCTGAGTAGTTAGTTCACTCCGGTCAGGAGATGACAGACACCACACCACACCGCCGAGCAGAGCGAGAACTGCTTCACTCCTCAGAAGTTTGTGGAAACATCCTCTTTCCTGAATCCAGCAATAATAATAATATGCTCTGCAGCTATAAAACATGTCCCCATGTGAAAACTAGATTTAGCTTCCTCACATCATGGAAGCATGTTTTATGAAAAGCAAATGGAGCTGTGCAATGGTGCAAAAGGATAGGAGAAAAATGAATGGCAAATAGTAAAAAAAAAAAAAAAAAAGTACACTAGTGGCATCTTCTATATAATGGGACGACTAATAAATGTCACGTGACACAGAATCCACCAATCAATGACAAAGAACCATTTAAGTGTCATAATAGGAAGTAAGTGCCTTTGGCTTCTCCCTTGTTTCACTCGGGGTTGCCACAGCAGATCTGAGGTGAATCTGCATGCTGATTTGGAACTTGTTTTATGGTGGATGCCTTTACTGACACAACTACAAATTCCATCGGCAATGTTCAGGAGTGGCCTTGAACCAGGAACCTTCAGCTCTGGTAACAAACACAGGTTATAATTTAATCAGATTGGCTGGAGACATTTACGTAGCACTGACATAACGAGGGCATATCAACTGGGAAAGTCAAGACGAAGTCACATGGGTTAGGGTTCAGCCCCCTCAGTAATCAGTTGTCATTACTTTAGTTACAGTTGCAGCATTTCTACTATGTTTGCCTAAATGAGTTAGTGGTCTCCCCACAAACTCATTTTAATCACAGCTTTACTAAAGTGCTTTTCATAGTTTTAAATAGAAAATTCTGAGTTCCCAGGTTCCATGGAATGCAGCATATACTTTTAACTTTGCATATGCCTTCCTGTTTGCAAGATCTCATGGCATGAGCTCACTAGAGTTACCAACATAATCCCCCTGTCCCCCCAACATAAATATTTTAGCCACAATAAAATTAGCTGTAATTCTGTGATATGCTACACAAAGAGGTTCAATTTAATGTGTGCGTGCGTGTGTGTGTGTGTGTGTGTGTGTGTGTGTGTGTGTGTTTGGGGTGGGGGCATGCACATAAATACAGCCTAGTGATAATTGTCATTATTTTCTTCAACTTTATGGTAGTAGTGAAAAAAATAAGTGTCTTTCTTGCAAAAAGTGTTTACTTGAGCCAGTTAAAGACACGGAACACATACAATTATGCATGTGAGAGAAATAAATCAACTATGCCTCATTTTGAGCCAGGAAAAACCCTGGTCACATCCACAAAACAGAACTACAGATTACTTTGCAGCACTTCTCTAAGTATCAGCAAAACTGGAACCCATTGGAAGACAATCTTTTTAAATCAACATTTCCTGAGTTCGGATGATGCAGAGTTTTACTTTCATTGTCACTATTCCTACCATTAATGGGTTCTACTCACCCCCTCAATTAGTCCCTCTTTTGTATGCCACACTTCCAGCAGCTCTCTGCTGGCCGAAATGGGTGTGCAAACTTATATGCAACTAGAAATTGCAGACGTTAATCTCACATTTATTTCTGCTGTGTGGCCATTGGATCTGTCCATCGAGTACGAATGCCCGCAGCTTATCACTGTTTTCAATCTAAATGTAAAATCATGGAACATCATCATTTTATTGCCTAGCCCTACTTAACCCTCTGAGGTCGATGGATCTGCTCATGCATCCGACTCTGTTTTTACTAGTTTGGGACGTCCTGCAACTTAAATATGGAAATAAATTAATAAATACTGCATTAGCATCTGTTGCCAGAAGATGACAGTCAACACTGAATGGAAGCATGGAACGCCACAGTCCATGAAGAATGAGGACAGGTGGTCTTGAACTGAGAATGTACAGTAGCACACAAAACATGACTCCGTCCTTGAACGACTTCTACTCACAGTTTGAGATCCGATGACAAGATACTGTTTGTCGCCACAGCTGAGATAAAGAGAACACTGGCCTACCTACGCAAAGTTGCAGGACCAGACAACATACTTGGCCGTGTTCTCAGGATTTGTGGGAACCAGCTAGCAGATGTGCTCATGACATCTTCAACATTCCTAAAAGCAAGGTAGTCATATCCATGTGCTTAAAAGTTACCACTATCACTCTTGTGCCCAAGAAGTTGACAAGAAATAACACCTACACCAGTCATCAGGAAATGCTTTGAGAGACTAATCATAAGGCACATGAAAGCCAGACTGTCCATCTCACATGACCCATGTCAGTGTGCCTATCGCTATGACCCTATGAATAAACGAGGAAGAGGAAATGTGACCCAGCCCAGAGGAAGCGGGGCCCCCTTCTGGAGTCAGGAGTGGAGGGAGGGCCCCATCACTGAGCGCCTGGTGGCTGTGCTTGTCATGGAGCCCGGTCGTGCACAGCCCGAAAAGGCAATGTGGAGTTTCCATTTCCACCCCTGGGGTCGGGTGCGCTGTCCCATGGGTGGCAGTGAAAGTCGAAGGCCTCGATGGGCCAAACCCGGGTGACAGAGGCTATCTCTGGATGCAGGGAACGTGACCTCACTGTGGTGGAAGGAGCCGGAGTTTTTGTGGGAGGAGGATGCCCCGAGGGAGCCTACTGAGGGAGGTGTTCCAGGCATGTCCAGCTGGGAGGAGACCCCCGGGGAAGATGCAGGACTAGGTGGAGAGATTATATCTCTCCCAGTCAGAGGTTGTTAATGTGGCCCAGGAAAGGGATGTTTGGAGTCCCTTGCTGGAGCTGTTGCCCCGCAACCCAGTCCCGGATAAGCGGTTGAAGATATGTTTGCCTATCACCCAAACTGCTACATGGAGAAAGCTATACTGTCCATTCTGCAACTGCATTTGGCCAAACTGGATGCATTCGATTGCTGTCAGACTTCAGTGAAGCATTCAACACTACCATCCCACAACAGCGCACTGGGAAGTTGCGACTGCTGGGCTTCAACACCTTATGAAAATAGGTCCTGGACGTTCTGACTGAGAGGCCTCACCACCTCCAGAACAATCAAGCTCAGCACCGGGATCCCTAATGGCTGTGGTACACTCCGCTGGCTCACAACTGTACTGCACAGTAGCTCCACCAGCATCGAGTTTGCCGAGAGTGCTACAGTGGTAGGCCTCATCAACAACTGTTATGAGTCTACTTACAGGAAAAAGTGGGCCAACTAAGAACCAGGAACCTTACGCACTGAAACCAAGTGCATTAACCACTTGGCCACCACCCATGTGTTCAAAATAACAGTGTGTTTAAAAAAATGAGTAAAGCTCAAAATCCTTATAATAGCTTTTACTTCCATTAGGGCGAAGAACCAGGATTTTTTTCCCCCCAACTGTTTCACAGCCTGTCATTTTCTGCCAGGGTTCTCAGCAGGAATTTTTCTCAGTGTAATGGGATGAAAAAAAAAAAAAACACACCTTAAAAAGTTGGGGGTTTGGGGGATGCTTAGCCCCACCCCCACCAATGTTTTTGCATTATGGGCTTATAAAGGGTCTTCTTTGTCAGTCTAAATATACCAAAACTCCAGATGGAAAGAGAACATCTCTGCACTTTAAAATGTGAGGAAAGTGTCCCCAAAAACAACCAATTTGAGGCTGAAGCTGCAGAGGAGACCATCTGGTTAAATGTGCTGAGGGTCCAGCTCACCTGTCGTCTCTGCAAACTCACACCAGCTGCTACGATTCTAAATAAAACAAGGGCTCTTTAAACAGCAACTATTTTATTATTTGAAAAAGCTATTTCATTTTATATTTTAACATATAACATTAAATGAATACATCATTAAACATGTCCATGAAGTCAAAGTTCAGTCAAAAAGACATTTGCACAGGTAGAAGCCCCAAGCCCTACTGTGTATAATTTTACATTCACTAGAATAGTGATTTCATATTATACAAATTACTCTGTCCTGATTACAATATTAAAAGCAATCACACAGTCAAAGAGGAAGTAATTAAATGTTGAAAATGCCAAATAAAAAATTATTTCATCATGAGGTTTATGTTACATTGAAATGTTTCTGTGTAGGCGGTTTCCATAGTAGAGAAGCTTGAATCTTCGACTGGACACAAAAGCTGGAGTTTAAACCTAATCAGACGCCTCCTACCGAGAGGCAGACTGCTATTGGCTAGTGACTAAACAATTGCTTTAATTAGCATTATTGTGCTCTAGTTAGCACCCTCCTAATGACAGGGTAGCTGTCCCTCCTAATGATGGGTGGTTTGAGCCAAAGAGCAGATATTGGTCAGTGTGAGTGGGTTTTCTGTAGGCAGGCAGCTCCAGACCCGGGTTTACAGAAAACCCACTCACACTGACCAATGTCTTTGGCTCAAACCACCCCCTTGAACACAATCTCGGGGTGATAAGGACTCTTCAACACAGAGCCCTGCAGGTGCCCACAACTGCAGAGAGAATGTCTAAAGAACAACAACTTGTCTGGAAAGCCCTCACGGTATGTGGGTACCCACGATGGTGCCTAGGCAAAGTGCAGAAGTCCCAGAGAACAAAGAGACCAGATAGACAGGAGACGGAGACAAGAAGAAGCAGAGTGTCTCTCCCTTATTTAGCAGAGGTAGGGGAAAAACTACAGAGGATCTTCAGACAGCACAAAATCCCAGTTTACTTTAAACCTGTTAACACCTTAAGACAGAAATTAGTTCACCCCAAGGACAGGATCCCTAGTTACAAACAGAGCAATGTAGTGTATTCTATCAGATGCCAGGAAAACTGTAACGAACACTACATAGGTGAGACTAAGCAACCTTTACACAAAAGGCTATACCAGCACTGCAGAGAGGACGCCAGTGGATCTCAGTCTGCAGTTCATCTCCACCTTAAAGACACTAACTACACGTTTGAGGACAAGGAAGTTAAAATCTTAGCCAGAGAGAAGAAATGGTTTGAGAGAGGGGTGAAAGAGGCATTCTATGTGAAACAGTTGCAACACAGCTTTAACCGTGGAGGGGGTCAGACACACTTTGTCCCCTGTTTACAATGGGGTATTCAGATCAAAGCAGTTTCAGTCTTTTGTTCATGGTAATGAGTCATTCACGCCATCAGGAGAGGCATCAGTCCCATCATTAGGAGGGACAGCTACCCTGTCATTAGGAGGGTGCTAACTAGAGCACAATAGGTGCTAATTAAAGCAATTGTTTAGTCACTAGCCAATAGCAGTCTGCCTCTCGGTAGGAGGCGTCTGGTTAGGTTTAAACTCCAGCTTTTGTGGCTTGTGTTTGTTCTTCTCGACAAGGGTCAGACAGAAGTCAGACTACCAGAGAAAGAATTTTACCTGAGGAACTTTCTGCAATTTGAAGCAAAACGTCCTCATGTCAAGCAACCCAGTCCAGTCGAAGATTTAAGCTTCTCTACTATTACATTGAAATCCTAATTAAACACTGCAGTCATTGTTACATCACCTCCTATTGTTTTTTCAATAAATATTTATATTTATTTATGGTGTCTGTTTTCCTGGTTGAAATGCAGATATGAATGAAGGAATCTATCAGACCTTAAAATGTACACATTACTTTTCATGCTATTTTGTCTCAAAATAAATGTCCAAGGTTCATTATATATATTTTCTTCATGTTTTGATTTGGAATAAAATGTGCAGTGTTCCCAGTGCATTTGTATGTAAATAAAAGCAATTATAAGGATTTGAGCTTTACTCAGTTTTTTTTAAAAAACACACTTATTTTTGAATACAGTTGTATAAGAATAAGCCAACAAAGCCTTTATTTCTTACATGTTCATTAACATGGCAGAGACGGCATAAAGCAAAGAAAACCGCTGTCTGAGGAAGCAAGGAAGAGAAAATGTGTGTGTGAATGAGCTCGCAGCACACACAAGTCAATCGCCACAAGAAACCAACTACAGAAAACCTAACTTATCTGTTTGGTGGTTACTGTTTTTATTTTGCACCAGGCTGTAAACATTCCAACTCTAAATTTTAACATGGACTCAAATGGCAACCTGTTTGCTTTTGGATGCAGCCTCAAATGTTTTCTTCACATGAGACCATCAAAGCTTACTGCTTGACAATGAGCAGAAATGCTCACAGTATTGCTTTGCCAACATGTACTGGGTCAAAGGTAGTGTTTATCACTATACATTTGAATTACATTTCAATTTCACATTAGTAATGCTCTAAAATAGAGCCATCGCCCAGCCACACAGTGGTAGGATTAAAAGCATCTTTTCATGAAAACAATGCAGTAAACCCACACTCTGCACACCCACAAACATCTCTGTATATCTCATTAATGATACATTCAGAGTTAGCATTAGATTACTGTTCTTGTGATCAATTCTATGTATTAAATATTGTTAATTTTGGTGTACTGAAATAAGGAAAAGCAGAGAAAAGTCCTGTGTTCAGCTGATTTCTTTTTCTTTTTTTGCATACCCGAATGAGGAAATGAGAACTGTGTTATTAGAGTCTGTGTGTATGACAGTGTGCAATCATTTCCTAAGTGAGCTATAAGATAACTGTTAGTTTAACACCAGCTTGCCTACAATGATAACTGAAGGGAAATCCGTTTCACAGCTCTTGGCTGAGTGTCAATGAAGAGGGCTGTTAAAGTGCTGCAGCATGAAAAAAAAAGTAATGTTAAAGCTCAAGAGCACAGCAATGAAAAAGGGCTTTCTAAGACTACACGTTAAGCAGGAAGAGGTGAGAGCGTGTATATCGAAATTGTGCTGACAGGTTCAAGGATGTCTCTTCTGGCATATATTAGAGCTGATATGCAAACTGCACCTTGCTTAACTTGGTACCTTGTCAACTGTTTTGTTCTTCCATTCCAGTTAACAAAAAACAGGGAGTAGGAAATGTGCAACTTCAATTTATTTTCATTTATATAGCGCCAAATCACAAAAGGTTGCCTCAAGGCACTTCACAAAAGTAAGGTCTAACCTTACCAACCCCCAAAGCAAGCACACAGGTGACAGTGGTAAGGAGAAACTACCTCTGAGGAAGAAACCTCAAGCAGACCAGACTCAAAGGGGTGACCCTCTGCTTGGGCCATGCTACCAACAAATTAGAAAACAATTCACAAAACAATATAGAGGAAATGTTGCCGGTGCACAGAACAGGAGGGTTTCCAAAACAGATACCACACCCATCTCTGGATGGAGCCACAGCTCAAACAGAAAGAAAACAGAATCAGGCATCAGAAAGACAACAAATACAATATAATTTGTCAGCATTAAATAATAAGAAAAACAAAAAAAATACTAAGGTGATAGTCAACCACTAGTCCTAAGTGTCACTAAAAGACCCAGAATTTAGATAAAGTTGAGGCTGTAACCTGCTGTTTCCTAATAAAATGAATTAAGAGTAAAAAGCATAGTAACATACTATGCCAGTATGCGAGCCATAAGAAAGGGAAAATAAGTGAGTAATAAAACACTCAACTCTAGTTGGATCTTGTCAAATAACACTAGTGGTGGTCATGTAGTACAGAGGGAAAAAAAAAAAAAAAAGAAAACAGCTTCACAGTACCTTCAGAGGCTTTCCATGCATTCCACAAGTCCTCCACACTAATGAACTGGTCATCCCCATGGAAGGTATTATGTTTGGCCTTGGGATCATGGTAGTTTAGGTCTTCTCTCAGGAACTGTAAGATTACAAGCATTTTTAGGTGGTTACAAGAGTCAGCCCAATTAACTAGGACTTTCAAACTTAAAATCACAGTAGCTGAGTAAAAACTTCAAGACTCAAGTGTGATTTCAATCAGACTACTAATGTCTGAACAGAATGTATGAAGCAGAATATTTTGCATGTTATGGTGTTTTTTCCACACTGTGTTAAAGATAATTTCAGTGAGGGGTGAAAGTACTTGTGACAAAAGCATAATGCACTGTGCTGTGTGTGTGTGTGTGTGTGTGTGTGTGTGTGTGTGTGTGTGTGTGTGTGTGTGCACGCGCACACACTTCAAACAAACCAAAACAATCCAAGGAAATCATTTCAAAAGTTTTAAAAAGTCCAGGAGCATGCAAGGTTCCAATTCCTCTGCTGCAGATATAAGCAGGGTTAATTAAATGATGAACTCCTTGCTTAGAGGCAAAGTGGCATGGCTCAGTGAAATCAGCTGTTGAAGTGGGCCTGGACAGGGACAGGTCCTGCCTGGAGTACAGGGCTCTCCCCAGAAAATTAAAGCACTATGGCACTAGAATTAACTCAAGCTTTACATATCTAAAATTACAAACTTAGGCCTTGCACATTGTTTGCAGTCATTTCCTAAGTGAGCTATGAGAAAAAGAGAAACTGATGCAATCTTTTTG
Source organism: Thalassophryne amazonica (assembly GCF_902500255.1). Classification (NCBI taxonomy): domain Eukaryota; kingdom Metazoa; phylum Chordata; class Actinopteri; order Batrachoidiformes; family Batrachoididae; genus Thalassophryne; species Thalassophryne amazonica. The sequence continues at coordinate 105,025,968 of NC_047106.1, forward strand.
GTTGCTGTTTTCAAAAAGGGTTCCATAACGCTGTAGTATATTCACACCAGGCCTGTATTTGGTGCTGTAACGCTTCCACACACAAAAAAATACTGTAAGTTTAAAAAAAAAATGGAGAAGCGGACATGAGGCATGTGCATATCCTTGCTCCCCCCAACACCAGTCAGTTACAGTGACCTTGGGGTCTTTTTCAAGGTCACAGCGAGATATTCTAGAGAATCATTGCCACTCTTGTTAGCGCGATCTCAAAAACCAGTTGACCTATTGTATTAATATTTAGCATAAGCATATTACAAAGTGTACTTCAGACACTTTGTAATACTGATTTATGGGTACCGCAGGGACATGCCATCTCCTGACGACTCTTGTTTTAAGTTGTTTTGTTGTGAATGGGCCTAAAGATTAACTTGTTACATCTGGAAAGATTAAAATAATAATAATAATAATAATAATAATAAACTTACATATGTCTAATTAGCACCTTTCCTTGCAAATGCTGAGTGGGCAAGCGTTGCTGCCGAGTAGGGATTTGAATTTCCCAGTATTATGATTTGATTCCGATTCATGGGATCACAATTCAATTCAAAATCAATTTTTCAATTCAAAACTACACTGAACAAAAATATAAACGCAACACTTTGAACTATGAGTAGACCGAGCCCATCACTCCTTGATGCCGAAGCAGCCTGGGGGAGCCCCACCGAGGTCCAGTTTCAAGATGAAAGAAGAGCCGCTGAGAATACCCTGGCAAAAGAGTATTTCAACATCTCGGAAAAAGAGTTAATCTGGATCATGACTACGTGCCTGATGTGTTAAAACAATGAAGGGAATATGCTGAAACAAAAGTGGTCCTAAAGGAGCAGAAAATCCAGTTCCAGACACCGTTCCTCCGGCCAGGTTAAAAGTTTTCTTTCAGGAGGGAGTTGTGTATGGATCAGAGAAGGATGCGACTGTTATGACACATATTGTTGCCACAATGATATATGTATGCCCTGTTCAAAGGCACCGAAACATAATGTCCCTGGCACATATAGTCCCAAGCGACAATACATACTGACAATCAAGGCACATATAGTCGATGCTCATCAGAGCAATAACTAAAGCTTGATGTTTAACTACGAAGTGTTTTTTGTTTCCTCTGTCTCACACACACACACACAAATGCATGCACACTCACTCGCTCTCATTTATGAAGGGTCAAAGTGATCAAAATTAATTGAAATATTGAATGTGGTAAATATGAACGCAGTAAAATATAGATTGCGGTAAAAATGAAAGCAGTAAAAGTTTGAATGTGGTGAAAATGAAAGCAGTAAAACAATGTGGTTAAAAGTGAAAGCAGTAAATACTGAATGTGGTTAAAAAAAATCAAAAGGGTAAAACTGGACCTGATAAAAATGGAAGGTGTGAAGTACTAAACATGAAAATGAGTGACGTAAAAAACATTTGATTAATATTGCCCCTTTGAAAATTAGAATCGTTAAATTTGGATGCCATTAAAATCACATTATGGTAAATATTAATCTTATAAATATGTCTTAAAAATATGCCTTGATGTTAGTACCGCTACTTTACCCATTTCAAATGTATAATTTGCTGTGCTCGATTTAATGTTGAATGTTTTCATTCACTGCCTGAATTTTAGCAGGTCTGCTTTACCGACTTCAGTTTTATCATTCACCACGTCAACTGTGCAATTTTGCTCACTTCCGCTGGATCGGAATACGGCAGCAGCTACTGTTGCGACAGCGGAAATTTGTAGTCCAGAGCCACTGCGCATGTCACTGACAGCGGGGTGGCGCAGGGGAAGAGCGCCCAAATCTAAAAGCACTTTTCTAATTCACAAAAGTAGCACTACTTGGCTCGACTCAACTAGTTGTTTTTTTTGCTTTTCTATTAGGATTAGTACCTGGTACCGAGTGTTTTTTTTAGTACCTGCTCAGGAGCAGTTCCAAGCGAGCCGAGCCAATACTAAAATGTGACGTCAACAGCCTGCCGGCCACTGATTGGTCAGAGAATGTCGTCACTGGACGAGTCATGAGCGCGCCGTCCGAGACGAGAATCAAACCCGCCATTTTTAAATAGTCACAGCGGCGTTACAGAAACCGGGTTTTTCCTTTCGTTTCACGTCGAGGTTTTTTTTTGTTTGTTTTTTTTTTTAACCTCACACTGGTCCGTGGATGAATTGCGGACGTTTGTGTTTGGTGGCGGAGGAGAGAATACAGAGAGGTGGATGAAGCGACCCGAAATGAGAAAATGTCCCAGTCTTTGGCAGCACCAGGCTCACCGGAGATTACAGCAACGCAGAGAACAGCTGAAAAAAATTTTAAATTGATTACAGGACCACAACGACTGGAGTAGGTCGGAATGTAAGGGCTGGAAACGGTTTGACCGAAGGAATGCTGTTTACGGACACCGACAGACGAGCACCCGGAGGCAGGATGACCGCGACTCGGCTACGGCTTTGTTGGAAGCAACGGATGGTAAGTGTTTTTGTGACTTTGTCTGTAGTCTGCTTGAAAGCACTGTTTAACATTACTTATCCCATTGTTGGGAAGCACACTTTAACGAAGATTTTGAGTCTAAACTTGTGTTAAAGTAACATAGTTGTCTCGTGTATGCAGACACAGTGAGCTAGCTAACTCTGTGCTCCGCTTTAAAGTATTAACTTCTGACAGAAAAACACCTCATGTCAGCATGACAACAAACGTTTACATCTAATTTAGTGCCATTACTGTATTTTAACGTCGTGATTTTGTTGAAGAATCCAGTTCCATAAGCGAGGAGGGTTCGAAAATCAACGTCCAGCAGCACACAGCAACGTGTCATCACTGGTAAAAATAATGTATTTCCCAAATATATACACACACACACACAGAGGGTGACATCCCCCCAAAAAGAAACAAAAGCCATAAAAATATTGTAAAAAAAAAAAAAAAAAATACCACTAAGGTCCAGCAAATTTTGCTGGACCTTCCCCAAAATTTCAGTTATCTTAGTTGCTTTGCATGAAAGTCAGGTTCTTTCAAATTATGCTCCAAATGGTCTGATTTGTTGGAGAAAATTTTTGAAAAACATAACTTTTATGCAAAGTGACCAAGATAACTGAAAGTCTGGAGAATGCTCATATAGAAACTGAAAGGTTTCTTTTTTTTTTATTCTAGTTTTTTTTTGGGGGGGGGGGGTCACTCTGTATGTACGTACGTGCATGTATATATACACTCAACAATATAAACGCAACACTTTTGGTTTTGCTCCCATTTTGTATGAGATGAACTCAAAGATCTAAAACTTTTTCCACATACACAATATCAACATTTCCCTCAAATATTGTTCACAAACCAGTCTAAATCTGTGATAGTGAGCACTTCTTTGCTGAGATAATCCATCCCACCTCACAGGTGTGCCATATCAAGATGCTGATTAGACACCATGATTAGTGCACAGGTGTGCCTTAGACTGTCCACAATAAAAGGCCACTCTGAAAGGTGCAGTTTTGTTTTACTGGGGGGGGGGATACCAGTCAGTATCTGGTGTGACCACCATTTGCCTCATGCAGTGCAACACACCTTCACATAGAGTTAATCAGGTTGTCAATTGTGGCCTGTGGAATGTTGGTCCACTCCTCTTCAATGGCTGCGCGAAGTTGCTGGATATTGGCAGGAACTGGTACATGCTGTCGTATACGCCGGTCCAGAGCATCCCAAACATGCTCAAAGGGTGACATGTCCGGTGAGTATGCCAGCCATGCAAGAACTGGGACATTTTCAGCTTCCAAGAATTGTGTACAGATCCTTGCAACATGGGGCCGTGCATTATCCTGCTGCAACATGAGGTGATGTTCTTGGATGTATGGCACAACAATGGGCCTCAGGATCTCGTCACGGTATCTCTGTGCATTCAAAATGCCATCAATAAAATGCACCTGTGTTCTTCGTCCATAACGCCTGCCATACCATAACCCCACCGTCACCATGGACAACTCGATCCACAACATTGACATCAGAAAACCGCTCACCCACACGACACCACACACGCTGTCTGCCATCTGCCCTGAACAGTGTGAACCGGGATTCATCCGTGAAGAGAACACCTCTCCAACGTGCCAAATGCCAGCGAATGTGAGCATTTGCCCACTCAAGTCGGTTACGACGACGAACTGGAGTCAGGTCGAGACCCCGATGAGGACGACGAGCATGCAGATGAGCTTCCCTGAGACGGTTTCTGACAGTTTGTGCAGAAATTCTTTGGTTATGCAAACCGATTGTTTCAGCAGCTGTCCGAGTGGCTGGTCTCAGACGACCTTGGAGGTGAACATGCTGGATGTGGAGGTCCTGGGCTGGTGTGGTTACACGTGGTCTGCGGTTGTGAGGCTGGTTGGATGTACTGCCAAATTCTCTGAAACGCCTTTGGAGACGGCTTATGGTAGAGAAATGAACATTCAATACACAAGCAACAGCTCTGGTTAACATTCCTGCTGTCAGCATGCCAATTGCACGCTCCCTCAAATCTTGCGACATCTGTGGCATTGTGCTGTGTGATTAAAAACTGCACCTTTCAGAGTGGCCTTTTATTGTGGGCAGTCTAAGGCACACCTGTGCACTAATCATGGTGTCTAATCAGCATCTTGATATGGCACACCTGTGAGGTGGGATGGATTATCTCAGCAAAGGAGAAGTGCTCACTATCACAGATTTAGACTGGTTTGTGAACAATATCTGAGGGAAATGGTGATATTGTGTATGTGGAAAAAGTTTTAGATCTTTGAGTTCATCTCATACAAAATGGGAGCAAAACCAGAAGTGTTGCGTTTATATTTTTGTTGAGTACATAATTTTTTAAAACTTGCTTTTGTTAATCATTTCTCATTTCTACCTTCGTTATTGTCCAAGCAAGAGTAAAAGGAGCCTGTTACAGCAGGAGAATCTGTCCATCCAGCGATGTTGAGGTTGAAGCTGAACTGGGTTCAGTGTGATCGACACATCCGACTGATCCTCGAAGAAGCAATGGAGGTGGAAGCTGCGTTTAATTGGACAATCCTTGATGTGCTGGGCGAGCTTACCCACAGGATGCATGACCGGGGCATGTGTCTTGCGCTCCCACCCCAGGACTATAGACACGTGGAACTTTTGTATAGTTTGTGTTGCACAGATTTATGTATTTATTTATTGGGGGGGGGGGGGTATTTGCTCTTCTTTTAGTTGCAGTAAACATTTTCACTTATGTGATTGTATCATAATTTGTCATTTCTGGCTGAGTCAACAGTAAAAAACAATTTGTCTATTTGTCTGTTTTGGTATGATGGTTCATTTCTAAGAATTTTAATTTGTGATTTGCTACTCCAGAAGACACTCCACGTTACACCTGGGTAAATCTTTACAAAGATGCTGGAATAATCATGTCTAAACTGAGATTTTAGCAAATGGTATTCAACATGAAAAGGTTTAGTCACTTCAGTGATAGCACTATTACATCAAGGAATTCTGGCTATACTAGGTTTAGGGTTTGATGTGATGTCACACTTTACCACAAACTATTGTACTGTTGTGTATAATTCTGCTGGATGACTTATACCAAACCAGAAGTAATTTATTCAGATATTTTGAACAACCAGTTTTACTGTGTGTTTACTTCCATTTACATTTATGACCCCATTAAATATACAACTTATTTTACTGCTGGATTTTGCTTAAACGGCTTTTCAAACTGTTAGCATTTAATTTAAATCACTAAACCTTGGTAACTTTTACAAATCAAATTGATGTTACACAAAAGTGGAGAAATTTTAGCAAAAAGTACAAAAGTTTATTCAAAATTCACAGTGAAACATAACCGGTGTATGACATGTAGGCAAATGACAGGTATCCCATTCCGTGGCATGAACCTTTGCAGTGGTGTCTTTGAGGAAACCATCTGAAACACACACACATACAGCATACATATTTTAATTAGTGCTGTCACATTATTTTTTTTAATAACCTAATTGATTACAGGGTTTGTGATTAGTTAATCTAAATTAATAATTTCATTGCAGGTATATTTTTAAAAAATCTGTGTGTGTTTGGGGCAATTAATAATCTGGTAAACAGGGTGTGGGTTATTTCTGTTACACATCAAGCGGGTATTAAGCTGTAAATTGATCTTAAATTGGGAGAAGTGTCTAACTGTAATTTGGATGGGTTAAATGCAGACAAATTTCGTTGTATTTATGTGTACAATGACAATAAAAGGCTGTATTATAAAGAATGCCTATAAAAATAGAATTGTGGGAGTTTGGAAGCTGATTCTTTCTGCACAATATGACGCCTTTAATAATTATCTTATGAGATTTCATATTTAAATTTGTCCATTGAACATTAAAATCTGGATGAAAAACAAATCAAATGTTTTTAATGCGTTTTAACCTGTTCGAGTTCAGTGACGACGTTAAATAACGGTCATTAAAACCCAATTAACATTTTGTGCATGAACGTCAGTAAACGCACAAACTCCCACGTTTGATTTTTAACAATAGTTATCAAAGCAAGTTACTTCAGTATAAAAAGTATTGACATCTAACACATTTATTGCTCTCAGAAACGTGTCTTCATTTACAGACCAAGTCACTGACGTCTAAACAAAATGAAGCAAAGTGTGACAGGTGCTGTAATTAATCTAAATTAACGCTTTATTTTGACAACCACAATTTTAATACTTAATAGCGACAGCCTGCAGTTATTACTTATGAGCTAACGATTAGCTTACCGTCATGCTTTGTCTCTTCGTCTGTAGCAGCTCATATCTTCTTGTATTCATACTGTTGTATGAATTCCCAAAGTCTTCTGTACTTTTCAAGCGTGTCTCTTCGCCAGCAACTTTCTCTTAAAAACTCAGAGCAGCAAACACACTGAGTCCGCCATTGTTTATGTTTGTGTCGCGTATAAAACAACGTCATTTGGGTGCTCTTCGACTGCGACTCCCAATGGCGCCACCCCGTGGTCAGTGACATGCGCAGTGGCTCTGGACTACAAATTTCCGCTGTCGCAACAGTGGCTGCTTCCGTATTCCAATCCAGCAGAAGTGAGCAAAATTGCACAGTTGACGCGGTGAATGATAAGACTGAAGTGGGTAAAGTGGACCTGCTAAAATCGAGGCAGTGAATGAAAACATTCAACATTAAATCGAGTACAGAAAATTATCCAATTGAAGTATGTAAAGTAGAGGTAATAAAATCGAGGCAGTGAATTAAATTAGTCAATGTTATATTTTTAAGACATAATATTTGTAAGTAATATTTACCATAATGTGATTTTAATGGCATCCAAATTTAACGATTCTAATTTTCAAAGGGGCAATATTAATCAGATGTTTTTTACATCACTCATTTTCATGTTTAGTACTTCACACCTTCATTTTTATCGAGTCCAGTTTTACCACATTCAAAGTTTTACTGCTTTCATTTTTACCACAATCTATGTTTTACTGCGGTCATATCACTTTGACCCTTCATACTCATTATGTTCACCAAGAACATAAAATCTGCATTTATTTATTTAGTAAGTTGTTTAAATTCAGCGAGTGGTGTCGTCTGATCTGAGATCGTAGCCCAAAGGTGGGTTTTTTTTGTAAGCAGTCCCCGGGGGCTTGCGGCGCTCCCAGGAGGGCAGGGCGACGGGGTAAGCCCGCGGGAGGCTGCACCATTGCCGGAGACCATTGCGCATTGACTGTTAACCCATGACGCGGGCAGCCGGCGCATGAAGGTCTAAAAAGTAGGCTTCCTGTGGATGCGCATCGTTTTATCGCTGTGAGCAGATGAAAAGTGTCGCATTTATTTTCTTGCAAGCCTTCTCGACAACGCCCGCCAGGACTTTTCACGACCTGTGCACACAGGACCAAGGAAGATGATTTGATCCATCCTGCACTGAGTTGCTTCTGTGCAGCCTGCAGAACACCACACCATTTCAGCATGACTTTTGGCATGTTGGTGAATTATTCAAAGCACTCGGGTGATATTGGCTCAGTAATAATAAAAATGCCGGCATTGCTGCCGCTTCTGAGGTTGATTGTGGTGACGGAACAGGGCTCGCATCAGAGGTCCTGAACCCTCGCACTGTGCATAAGCACAGTGACAATTACAGATGAAATATTCAATTCACGTACGGTGTGTGCGGTTGCCGAGTCCTCTCGCGCCTCTCCCTCCCTCACCATGGGTTTGCCAAAGCGCACTGTTGAACCGAAAATGACTGTCACGTGTTAATGTGATCCCCAAAGTCAGACATAAGGACATTTAAAGAGGTGGTTTTTGCTGTGAAGTTCAATTAAGCGTGCACGATATTATATTGTCATGTATACACAGATGAGGATGATTCAGGCTGCTGCCGGTGGCACAATTACACTGGGATTCACGCTGCGCAGATGCTATGCCACAGATTTACATGCAAAGCTTTTACGCACGAGGTGAGTGGATCTAATTCGTGCAAGTCTTTCTCATTCTCTTTCCCTCTTTGATTGATTTGGCAAAATACATGATATGAAATAACAATGACAATGTACATACATATACTTGCTGAGGATGGCATGAAAAGCACAGACTTATTTCCATCCCCATTACAACACAGCAACAAAAAACAGATAAGCCTAGTAACCGTGGCAACCTTGGGGAATCCCCCTGGGAGATCTATGTGGAAGCATTCCGGGGTGTGCCATGAATCATATGAATGCAGCGTGTGCCCACAATTAAAATGAAATTTGTCATTTCAGCATGAGAAATACATTCATGAGTGCACAAATTAGCCATAATTTGAGGCTTAAATTAACCAGGAAGGAGTTTCATAAAGAAGGCCATATTTATAACACACAAAGTAGATATCAATACCTTCGAAATGGAATCCGTTTGAAGAGTTTTACTTACTGCCCACATGAGCTTTTCTTCTAATAAAAGTTGACCACAAAATGCTTTTTTTTTTCCAGATTTCAGAGGTTTCTCTCACAATAACCGTTTACCACAGATATGCCAAATTTACATATTTCATAGCCAGTATAGCTGGCATTAAGGAGCAAAGAAATGGAAAGGTTTCTTTGAGTGTAATGGTATGCTTCAGTGTCTCAAACATGGATGCTCGCAACAGTCAATGTAATATTTTCCATATCCGTTTGAGCATACATAAACATCACAGTTTGGTGTCAATGTCTGTTGTTTGACTATAGTCAAAGTCTGGGTGTCCATGACAACTGCCACAAAAAATTTCAGGCCTCTAAGTCCATTATTTGCTGAGATATTCTACCTTGAACATGGCGTCAGAAATGATGGCCATACTTTTTGCCTAAAAAAACGGCAGACCCCATGTACACTAAATTGGCCATATATCAGAAACTACTTGGCCTACGGGCCTCAAACGTCAGATTTGTTGTTCTGAATAGTCTGGGAATATTTGATTAAAATTTAAAGAAAATCTGAGACAAAGTGCGTGAGGCCCCTCAAATATTCGTTGAATCGACATGGAATGACCTTGGGGAGCATCACATCCAGCACACAGACAATCAGCACTGGCACCCCTCAGGGGTGTGTGCTTTCCCCGCTTCTATTCTCCCTCTACACAAACAACTGCACTTCAGGGAATTCCTCTATTAAACTCCTGATGTTTGCGGATGACACCACCATCACTGGACTCATCCAGGATGGTGATGGGACTGCATACAGACAGGAGGTGGAACAGTTGGTCCTCTGGTGTGGTCAGAACAACCTGGAGCTGAACCCGCTCAACACTGCAGAAATGACAGACTTCAGGAGGAACCCACCATTACTCCCCCCTCTCCATCCCCAACAACACTGTGCCTAGTGTGGACACTTTCCAGTTCCTGGGATCCTGTTTCACACACTTTTTCCCCTATTGCACATTTTATTTTCTTGCACATTTCATTTGCACGTTTTATTACTGTGAATTCTTCAGTGTTTAGTGTATATTTATACATGCCGTATAGAGAGAGTGCAGTTCAAACCGAAGACAAATTACTTGTATTCTGTGGATACTTGGTGAATAAAAGCTATTCTGATTCATAATGGTCAGAATTAATTTTTTCCTGGCAGTTTAGCAAGTCTTCATGATTCAGGAGCGTAATGCATTTTGTTAAACAGTTTACTAACTCTGCAGAATTTTGCTTTGAACTGTGACCAAAGTGAGTGACAAAGAGAACATCTAAGCTGCAGTCAGTTTTCTTTTAAGTAGCTCCTTCACCCATGATGCACATGACTGAGGTACACTCGGATAACTGGCTAGATTAAACCCCATTCTACTTCACAAATATGCTGGAAGGTCAGTTTATTAGCAAGACAAACTAGCATGTTAAGATCACAGCCACCAAAGAATGTGATGTAGCAGTTTCAGAAAATAACTTTACCACAGATGGTTCCATAAGACTTCCTAGGGATGTCACAGTATGTAGCAATGGATCCACAGAAATGCAAGGGATTATTTCATTGTTCACAGTGTAAAAAAAGCAACATATATACAACCCCTGGCAATAATTATGGAATCACTGGCCTTGGAGGATGTTCATTCAGTTGTTTAATTTTGCAGAAAAAAAGCACATCACAGAAGGACATGACACAAAACTAAAGTCATTTCAAATGGCAACTTTCTGGCTTTAAGAAACACTATAAGAAATCAAGAAAAAAAAATTGTGGCAGTCAGTAACGTTACTTTTTTAGACCAAGCAGAGGGAAAAAAAATATGAACTCACTCAATTCTGAGGAATAAATTATGGAATCACCCTGTAAATTTTCATCACCAAAACTAACACCTGCATCAAATCAGATCTGCATCTAAAAAGGAGTGATCACACCTTGGAGAGCTGTTGCACCAAGTGGACTGACATGAATCATGGCTCCAACACGAGAGATGTCAATTGAAACAAAGGAGAGGATTATCAAACTCTTAAAAGAGGGTAAATCATCACGCAATGTTGCAAAAGATGTTGGTTGTTCACAGTCAGCTGTGTCTAAACTCACAGTTGTTAAAGGCAAACATACTGGTAGACCAAGGAAGACATCAAAGCGTCAAGACAGAAACCTTAAAGCAATATGTCTCAAAAATCGAAAATGCACAACAAAACAAATGAGGAACGAATGGGAGGAAACTGGAGTCAACGTCTGTGACCGAACTGTAAGAAACCGCCTAAAGGAAATGGGATTTACATACAGAAAAGCTACACGAA